>NC_041380.1:389083991-389108371 GCF_002162155.2 Triticum dicoccoides
TATGTGGTGTCGCTCAGACGCCTGACTGTGGCATTTCTTTTAAAGCCCTTTATGTGGTGTCGCTCAGACGCCCGACTGTGGCATTTCTTTTAAAGCCCTTTATGTGGTGTCGCTCAGACGCCCGATTGTGGCATTTCTTTTAAAGCCCTTTATGTGGTGTCGCTCAGATGCCCGACTGTGGCATTTCTTTTAAAGCCCTTTTTGTGGTGTCGCTAAGACGCCCGACTGTGGCATTGCTTGTTATTTGTTTCATAAATTTTAATACTACCATGTTATTGCATTTTTATGAATAACTTGCTTGCACGCATCAGAGTTTCATTTATCTTTTGTGACTGACGTCATGAGCATAAATTATTTTCAGCACATCATTGTTATATTATACCTGTGTTCATAATGTTTGCGAGTACATTCAAAGTACTCTCTGGCTTGTCCCTGGCTATTGTCTTGGCCAGATTTTCTTGCACGAAGAGGAGCGACGCGATGACAGCCCCGGAACCTAAGTAATGGAGATAGCAGCCTCGTGAAGATAGGAGTTAACCTGGTCAGCTGTTCCCGTGGGAAATGGAGTCCCATAGACACTGATGTTTCACAACCCGCTTCCGCCATCAACCACTAGAAACCATTTGTTGTACTCACAGGCCAGAATGGTCTTGTACTACATATTCTGTTTTCTGCTTGGAATTTCTGTATCAAGTTGGAGCCTCATCAGCTAACAGTAATCCTGGGGCTGATGAGCACGACGGTCTTTTCTGGAAATTTATTACCCGGAAAACCGGTCGTGTCAGAGGCCGTCCTCTTCCTTCTTCCCCCGCAGGGGATTCATCTTCCTCCTCCTTTTCATCCTCTTCGGAGGCGGAACAGGCATCAGAACCTTCGGATATTGTGTCCGAAGTGCCGCGGCGACGAAGGCCGCCCCGGATCTTTTTGGCCTCCTTCTTGGCCGTCTTCTTCGGCACCTTGTAAGGCGCCGGGACCAGCATCTTCGTAAGAAGTGGGATGGCCGGGTCTTCGGGCAGCGGGGCCGGACAATGGATCCGCTCCACCTTCTTCGTCCAGCCCTGGGAGAGTTGAATAACACGCGTTAAGTGCTTCCTTTGGGTCATGCGGATAGAAAAGTTTGATAAACTCACCGAACTTGCAGGGCGGGACAGTTGGTACCCGCGGTCTTCGGCGGAGTCCGGCCATGATTTGGTGGACTTGTAAAGCACCTTCCAAATGTCCTTGTGCGAGGAGCCGAAGAACCCTCGCAAGGTTTGGTGCCTGTCCGAATCGAATTCCCACAGATTGCAAGTCCGGTGTTGACAAGGCAGTATCCAGCGGACTAACATCACCTGGACTATGTTGACAAGTTCAATGTTCTTATCTCCCATATCTTTAACGCGCATCTGGAGCACCGACAGTTCGTCAGATGAGGACTTGTCCAGGCCTTTCTTAACCCAAGATGTAAGTCACAAAGGGGCGCCGGATCGAAACTCGAGAGAGGCGGCCCATTCCTTGACAGAATCATTAAAGGTTCTCGTTGGCCATATGACGTTGGGCATCTTGCTCACCATAGCACCCCCGCACTCGGCATGCTCGCCGCCCACCACCTTGGGCTTCACATTAAAAATCTTTAGCCATAAACCAAAGTGCAGCGAAATGCGGAGAAAAGCCTCGCACACGACAATGAATGTCGAGATGTTGAGGAAGGAATTAGGGGACAAATCGTGAAGATCGATCCCATAATAATACATGATTCCATGAACGAACGGGTGGAGGGGAAACCCTAGCCCGCGGACAAAGTAAGGGAGGAATACAACCCTCTCGCGGGGTTCCGGAGTAGGGACGATATGTCCCGCCATCGGGAGACGGTGGCTGATTTTCTTGGCCAGATACCCGGCCCCCCGAAGCTTTTTGATATCCTTCTCTCGGACGGTAGAGGCCATCAATTTGCCTCTTGCTCCGGATCCGGACATCTTTGGAAGACCTTTTGTGGGCAGAGAAGGTGAACGCTTGGGCGCTGGAGCCTGAGCAGAAGGGAATGAATCGGGAAGAAGGCATGGGTGAAAAGAGTGAATCCTTGTCCCTTTATAAGGGCGGAAGAGGCGATGCGTCTCCCCACTCGCCTGGTAAAGCCTCTTATTCCCCAAGCGCCGTAATTGACGGCGTGGTTGGGTTACCCACATCCTTATTGATGAGAATCCCGTGATAAGGGGACACGATCTCTGCTTCGACGAGATGTGCCAAGGAAACCACCTCGCGATATGTGCAATAGCTGGTTGAGAAAAACGGTTCGAATAATGACCGGGCCATGGCATGATGTCATGCTGTCAAACGTGCTAGCAGATTAGATTTGTGGAAATATTATTCTCTCTACGGTGGTATGTGGAACTTGTTTTGTAGAGCCGGACACTATCCCTGTGTTCAAAATCTTCTATGGAGTATTCGGAGGAGGAACCCGCCTTGCAATGCCGAAGACAAATCTGTGCGCCAGACTCATCGTCATTGAATCCTGGTTCAGGGGCTACTGAGGGAGTCCTAGATTATGGGGTCTCCAGACAGTCGGACTGTTGGACTATGAAGATACAAGATTGAAGACTTCATCCCGTGTTCGGATGGGACTCTCCTTGGTGTGGAAGGCAAGCTTGGCAATACGGATATGTAAATCTCCTTCCTTGTAACCGACTCTTTGTAACCCTAGCCCCCTCCGGTGTCTATATAAACCGGAGGGTTTAGTCCGTAGAACAACAACAATCATACCATAGGCTAGCTTCTAGGGTTTAGCCTCTATGATCTCATGGTAGATCAACTCTTGTAATACTCATATCATCAAGATCAATCAAGTAGGACGTAGGGTATTACCTCCATCGAGAGGG
Source organism: Triticum dicoccoides (assembly GCF_002162155.2). Classification (NCBI taxonomy): domain Eukaryota; kingdom Viridiplantae; phylum Streptophyta; class Magnoliopsida; order Poales; family Poaceae; genus Triticum; species Triticum dicoccoides. Next base: position 389,086,847 of record NC_041380.1, read on the forward strand.
CCTGAACCTGGGTAAACATCGTGTCCCCCGCCTCCTGTTACCATCCGCCTTAGACGCACAGTTCGGGACCCCCTACCCGAGATCCGCCGGTTTTGACACCAACAACCTCGATCTAACTCCTTGTAGCAGGGAACTGACAAAGTACACTGGGCGCTGCACCACTTTCTTCCTTGCCGTGTCCTTGGGGTCGCCCTCGCTATCGTGCTCCTTCCTGTCCTGATCCTTATCTGACTCTGTCGGGCCTTCCTCACTTTCTACTTCTTTCACTTCCCGCTGTGCCACTAAGGCTGCACTAACCACTTGATTGGTTGCCACCAAGTATAGCAGCAACGACTCTTGTGGTTTGGGGGCAACCAAGGTGGGCAGAGAGGATAAGTAGGCCATCAACTCTTGCAAAGCTGCATCTGCTTCTGGGGTCCACTTCATGGGCCCTGCCTTCTTCAGGATTTTGAAGAACGACAGGGCGCGCTCGGCAGACTTGGACATGAATCTGCTAAGCGCGGCAACGCACCCTATCAGATGCCTCACATCCTTGACTGTCCCGGGCGCCTGGATCTGCTCGATATCTTTGATCTTGTCAGGGTTGGCTTCGATCCCTCGATGGGATACAAAGAACCCAAATAGCTTGCCGGAGGGAACGCCAAACACACACTTCTCCAGGTTGAGCATCAAGGTGATCTTGTGCAGATTAGCAAATGTCTCCTCCAAATCCTGGATGAGGGTTGCTCTGTCCTTGGTCTTAACCACAATATCATCCATATAAGCCTCAATGTTTTTGTGCAGCTGTGGCTCAAAACCAATCTGGACTGCCCTTGCAAAAGTAGACCCGACACTCTTTAATCCGAATGGCATGCGGACAAAGCAATACGTACCACATGGGGTGATGAACAAGGTTTTCTCTTCGTCTTCTTTGGACATGAAGATTTGATGATATCCAGAATATGCATCCAAAAAAGGAGAGAAAATCGCAGCCTGAAGTGGAACCCACAATCTGTTCGATGTGCGGCAAGGGAAATGGGTCCTTCGGGCAAGCCTTCTTGAGATCTGTGAAATCTATGATCTATGCAAAGCCTCCATTTTCCGTTAGCCTTGCGAACGACCACTGGATTTGCCAACCATGTTGGATGTAGCACTCCTCTGACAAATCCATCTGCCTCAAGCTTCTTAATCTCCTCTGCAATAAACTGTTGCCTCTCTAAGCTTAAGGCTTGCTTCCGAACTTTCTGCTTGACAGGTCAGGAATGTGGGCAAACAGCAAGGTGGTGCTCGATTACCTCCCTAGGAACACCGGGGATATCAGATGGCTGTCAGGCAAACACATCGATATTCGCCTGCATGAAGGCAACGAGCGTGTTTTCCTATTTGTCATCAAGGGTGGCACTGATAGTGAAGGTGCCATCAACACCAGCCAGCCCTGCCGGGACCGTCTTCACTTGCGGTGAAGCAACCTTGGATCTCTTGCTGTTGGAACTCTCCGGCAAGTCATCAACAGGCGAAGCGCACTCCGAAGAGGTATGCTTCCTGGATTCCTTGCTGGCGTCCCCTCTATCCTTCTTCTTTTCTCTGTTCTCCTTAGTGGGAACTGCCGCTGCCGCTGCAGCGACTGCATCCCTGTACATCTTATCCACGCAAATGATTGTGTCCTTCTCATCTGATGGGATGGAAATGACTCCTACCGGCCCAGTCATCTTCAAGGTGGTGTAGGCATAGTGAGATGCCGCCATGAATTAAGCCAGGGCTGGGCGTCCAAGGATCAAATTGTACGATAGGGGGAGGTCGACCACATCAAACACAATCTTCTCAGTCCGATAGTTCCGTTCTCCCCCAAACATCACTGGCAATGTGATCTTTCCCTTAGGATGACTCCTACCGGGATTAACTCTTTGAAACGTGTCCATGACCTTTAGCTCTTCCACTGCTATTTGAAGTTTGCCGATGACCTTTGGGGAAATCAGATTCAACCCGGCCCCACCGTCAACCAACATCTTTGTGACCTTGAGGTTGCGAATTGTTGGAGAGACCAACAGTGGAAAACATCCTACTACAGTGGTACCGTCGGGATGGTCCTCTTCCTCAAATATGATGGGCGTGCATGACCACTTGAGCAGCTTCTGAGCCTCTGCCGCTGGCTCCACGACATTGACCTCACTTGCCCACCGTTTGAGTTGGCGGTGAGAGGAGTGCAGGGATGCACCCTCGTCAATGCACAGGGCGTCAGTGGCCTTCTAGAATTCCTGGTCACTAGTTTCCTCTTCATCCCCTCCATCACTCTCATCATTGCTAGCTTCCTTCTCGCGACCCCTGGAGGGTTTTACTTGGTTCCGGAAGGGTTTGTCGGGGCGATTTGCTTCACCGCCTCGGCCCTTTCCCAGCCTTCGCTACAGCCGCAGCCTCCCGGCAGTCAGTGCACATGGCAGCCTCCTTGCCGGGGGCTTTAGCTCTATCCTTCTTGTCGGTACTAAGTGTGACTGATCCTTCGACAGTCATCACTGTCTTATCCTTGCGCTTCTTGCCCCTCTTCTAACTGGTGGATTCGTCGTCATCCTCTGAGTCGATGTTGATGCAACCCTCTTCTCCGAGGAGTTTCCTTCCCTCCTCCATCCGAGCACACTTGTCCACCAAGGTGTAAAGCTCCTTCACAGTCTTGGGCAACCGCACATTCATCTTGGAACGAATCTTGCGGTTGCGCACATTGGATTGGAAGGCAGCTATCATAGCTGCTGGATGGATATTTGGGATGTTCATGTGGACTCTACTGAATCTCTGCAAGTACTTCCGGAGAGTTTCTCCTTATTTCCGTTGGAGAAGCTGCAAGTCGTTGGGCTGCCCTGGTTCTTGATGGCTGCCAGTGAAGGCGCCAATGAAATCATGGCACAGGTCAGCCCATGACGAAATGGAGCTCTCCGGCAGGTGCATCAGCCAAGACCTCACATTGGACTTGAGTGCCAAAGGGAATTAGTTGGCAAACACCTTCTCATCTCTTCCCCTGGCAGCTTGAACAGCAATGGTGTAGATGCTCAGAAACTCTGCCGGGTTTAGCCACCCATCATACTTCTCAGGTATCTCTGGCTTGAACATACAAACGGACGGCCAACGGACTTGCCGCAGCTCACGAGTAAAGGCAAGGCACCCAACCTCGAAAGGTAGGCACCCGCCAACCTTGAGCGTAGGCTCGTCAACGTCAGGACCATCGCACCCATTGGTCCGACGGTGGTCGTCGCGGTGTCTCTCAATGACGACGCATGTGTCTCCCCTCCGCCTGTCCTTCGGGGCTCGTCGTTGGCCTAGACGTGCTCGAGGGCCAGAAGAGGCCATCGAGACATCATCAGGTTCTTGATTCTGTCGCGCTCGCGCCGGTTGTCGTGGTGGGGACTGTACTGTGGGGGTGGCCCCTTCCATACGACCAGCAGCGCGAGCCGTCGTTGTCGCTTGGGGAGGCTGTGGCAGGCCAGCTCGCTTCGAGCCCCCAGCCTCGGCGAAATCGAGCAGACTCTGGATGGTGGCACGCCACTCGTCCATCTGCTCGGCCATCGGCGGAAACCTCAGTAGCAGCTGAGCCCGCGCCATGGCCTCCGTAGCAGTGCTTGGCATGAGTGATGATGATGTGGACCACACCGTCGCTCGGCTTCTGTCAGTGCCAGTGGCGACAACACCATGTCCTTGTTGTTGCGAGGCGGCCATTTGGATGGAATGGTGACGTGGTGAAGGAGCTTAAGGTCCAGTGGCTCCGTCGGGCACAACAACCTGGTCAACTCGCTCCAGGGGAGGTGCACACACTACGGTCGCGCCCATGGCAGGGATGACCGGAGGGCGGCGATTCGCCCCGGACCGGGCGCCGTCACTATGGTTGTGCCCGACGGCGAGAGGAAGGGGTGCGATGTGATAACCCCTTCACCCATACCTCGCGAAGCATGGCCACTGGGATGTTGCTGATGCTGCTCTCCTCCGGTGTCTCCTGCTCCTGCTTCGGCCGCAGGAGAGGTGGTGACGGCGCCGCCTGCTCCGACCTCACCCCCAGCAGCCTCCACATCCTCGTGTGCCTCCGCATCCCCCGTAGCGTTGGTGGTTGCGGGCGACGGAGCCTTCGAGGTGGACAGGTGAGCGGAAGCACCGGGTTTCTTCTTGGGCGCCATGGTCGATGGCGCTGTCGAAGATGAAGATGACGCGCTGCTCATGCTTTCAGGTTCACGCAAGTGATCCCCCTACCTGGCGCGCCAAAGATGTCGCGGGAAACCACGGCCACCTATGGGACCAAGGGTCCCTTGCTGGTTCGATGGGGGAATGGCACGTTGCACAAAGAGCAGAAGAGCGTGGGGAGCAGGACAGAGATCACACGGGCATTTTTTACCCAGGTTCGGGCCGCTGTGAGGCGTAAAACCCTACTCCTTTAGTCGATTGATGGTGAAAAAATGGTGGTGGTCGTAGCATGTTTGCCCGGCAGGGTTGCCTTGGACGAAAATGGCTACGTGCGTATGAAATGTGAGAGGGTGGATTTGCTAACACAGGGTCCAACCCTTTCTACGGTTTCCTTGGGCCTCCTTTTATAGACTAAGGGGTCACCACAGTGGAAAATTAGTCATTATGCACTAATAATATAGAAAATAGTGCTATCATACCTAACTCTGCAGGCTGACAAAGCGCATTAAATGTGCCGCTCAATGTCACATCGTCTCTTGCCCGGCAAGCCTTGCCGGGCTGTTTTGCCAGCTTCACGCTTGCTCGCTTGACACGTCGCAGGACACGAGTCGTCTGTAGGTATTACCTATAGAAAGAGGCTGCCATGTGGCAGATGGCTGCCACTTAGTCACTTTGCGGCTTGACACTGCACTGATCGACGACGTGCGTCGTGGTGAAGTGGTTTGGTGAGGTGGCTCCGTCTCCGCGAGTCCCGGCAGGCCCTGCCGGGGCGTCTTGGAGTTTTTCTTCCAGGGGGACCCCATCCTCGTCAGGCTCGCCTGCCCGGCAAGGGAGGCTTTTTCCCTAGTGGTTTTCTTACTTCTCTGGCTTGGTCTTGGTCCTCTTGATCTGCACGTTGGTCCTTTGAAGATCTTGGTCTCTTGCACTTTGGCCTATAATCTTGCTCCCATGCCTGTGCACAGTCTGGGCAACTGACCCAGGGTTTGTTGTACCAACAGTTATCAAATGACAACACGTGTCTATTAGTTAGGAAACCTTAACCATCTTTGATCAACCAACTAGTCTAGTAAAGGCTTACTAGGGACACAGTGTTTGTTTATGTATTCACACATGTATTTAGGTTTCCGATCAATACAATTGTAGCATGAATAATAAACCTTTATCATGAATAAGGAAATATAAAATAGCAACTTTATTATTGCCTCTAGGGCATATTTCCTTCAAGACCACTCCAGGTCGATGCCTCCAAGAAGGACTGCGGCACTGAAGCGCCGCCATCGTCTGTTCCAGGAACCTGGAACAAGGGTTTCCCCTGAAGTGCAAGAGAGGAGGGTGTAGGCCCTCGGACGACGACACCTCCAAGAAGGTCTGTGACGCCCACATGCATCACCGTCGTGAACTCCGACCAAAGCCAGAGCAAGGCTTTCGCTTCGAGCGGCCAAAGAAGCCATCCCCTCAAACTGGCACATGAGAGCCACCGCCCGCCTTAGCCACCACCCACCACTAGAGCCCAAAGCCACCGGTCAGAACAACCTTGCCGCCGCCACCTGCACCATGTAGAGCCGCCGACCAGGCCACCCCATCACGACCGCAGGAGCAGAAACCGGCCAAGTCTTGTCAGATCCATCGCCCCATGCAACAGCTACAGCCAACCCATCGGCCAGCACCAAGCGTCTGTGACGCGACTGAGGGACGACACATTGCTACAGAGGACCAACGCCCCAAGCTCCGGCCGTGGCGCTGCCCACATAGCCATCGCGGCCGCCGTTGCTATAGAAGAGGTACGGGGTCGCCGCCCCGGCGTCCGAGCACCACAACCCTGCCAACACGCGCTCCAGATCCATGCCCCGCACCACAGCTCGTGGCCGAAACCAGCATCAGCGCCCCGCCATGGCAGCACCGCTGCAGACCTCCACCTGCCGGAACATGCGTTCGCTAGGTAGCAGACCTGCTCCGGCCAGCCTGCCGCGCACCTCACCCATCACCCGAGCCACATCTGCGGCGCCCGCGCAACCGTGTCGTGAGAGGCTGACACGAACCTTCCGTCGCACTGTCCCTCCTCTACCCGTAGACCACCAGATCTACGCCATCCTCGCCAGAGCCACGCCCACGCGCCCGCCTGAATTCGCACGCCACCGCGCCAGATCTGTTCGCGCACCTCACAGAGCGATGCCCTGCCACCACCCTCCTTGGAGCATGGCCGGGCTTTGACGGCGGGCTCCTTAGGCGGCGGTGAGGTGAGGGGGAGGGGTGGGGAAGTTGCGGCGCCGGAGGGGGCCCCCCCGAGTCGCCAGAGAGAGGTGACGCGGGGGTCGGTCAGGAAGAATCCCTAGATCCTGGCAGGGCGTTGTGAGGCTGAAGAATGGAAGCAATGGCTTAGGTCTTTATGACTTGCTATTTGTTGAGGTGATTCTTCGCGTGGTGTATTAGTGTTGAATGTGTGCATCTTAAATATATAGAGGCAAGTTATATACTCATTATAATTATATCTCTCAATGCCTACATGTTTAAGTAAATAAAATACACTATTCATCGAAAATGCTCCTCCCTAGCCGTCCCTCCTCCTCCTCCCTCCTCCTCCCTAGCCTCCCCTCCTCCTCTTCCCTTCCTCGCCGCCGCCTGAGGCAGCCGCCAGGCAAGCCCAGGGCGCCAAGGATGGTGGCGGCGGGGCCTCAGTTGCCCTGCCTCTGCGTGGGGAACCCCGGATCTGGAGTGGCAGCTCCATTGGCAAGGCACGGCCGGCTAGCAGCCATGCGGGCGGTGGATCTGGTGTCCCGGCCGCGCGGGTGGCGGAATTCGGTGGTCGTTGGCGGCCGGCGGCGGTTCCTGCGGTGGCCGGTGCACGTGATCTGGCGCCTCCCCTCCTCCCCTGTTCGGCGTGCGGCTCAGCCTCGTCAGGTCGCGCTTCCTTGGGTCGCCGGTTCTGTACAGGAGGCGCTGGTGGTGACGAGGATCTAGTTCAGGCGAAATCCCTGGTCAGCCATGGTCGGTCGCGTCGACGGCGACGCCTGAGGGCGTCATTCCCCTCCTTGAAGGCGTCGGTATGGACTGATCCCCTCACTTTCCCTTCCCCTAGGTCTCCCGGGCAAAAGCCCTAACTTTGTTGGGCGGCGACGGCGCTCACGGCGTCGTTCCCTTTTTGAAGGCGCTGCTTTGGGAACCTTGGGGCTGGGTGACGCTTGTGGATGGTGGGTGACGGCAGTGGTGCGGCCCTATCCTAGCATGGATCTGCGTCCGTTGCTTGAAGATGGACTCGCGTAGGTGGAGGTCGTCGTTTGGCGTCATGGTGGCGTCAATGGCGAAGGCACCTGCCAAGGTTGGCACCTCAATCTGCTCTGAAGATGGACCAGTGAAAGATGGCGGCGACGACACATGTGAGTGCGTCGGGCCGGTTTGTGCCCCGGACCCGGTATGTGGCTCGGTCGGGGCCTCCGGCTTTAGATGTTAGGCTTAGGTGAGAGGTCTGGGTATTTGGTCCATCTTACACCTCTTCATCATATGGATTGGAGTAACGACAGATGTTACCAAGATTGCGGATGCAGGCATATTGTTGTACTATTTTGTAAGGTCCTTAAGAATAATCAATGAAATGACCACATGCATCTTCCAGATGCAGAGGCCGGGGTCATCCTCTTTTTCTAAAAAAACTATTCATCGAATATCAATCTAAGGCCAACTCCACCGCGCGACCCTATCCTGTTCGGCCCCGTCCGTTTGGGGTAAAAGGGACAAAAAAGGCGGCCCAGCGCGCTGGAGCAAACGGACTTTTGTCCGCTTTGTGTCCGCTTTCGACCCATTCCCGGCCCAAACTTGCGCCGCTTTTGGGGTGAAACGGACACCACGTGAACACGCGGGTCGTCTGCGTGTGTCCTCCCCTGGCCCGCCCGTCGGTGGCACAAGACGGGCCTTTTTCTATCCGCCCCCTCCCTCCCTCCGGCCGCACCCCCTCCACTCTTCCCCACTCTTCCCGTCGCTGCCGCCGCCGCTGCCATTGCAGCCGTGTAGTTCGGACGCGAGCTCGCCCAACCCCTTCCCCTCGGCGCCGGGCTCGGACGCGACCACGGCCACCTGGTTTGCGCACCCGCTGGCCGGTTTTGGGGCGGATCCGGTCGGTCTTGAGCTCGGCCGGCTGTGGGAGGCCGGCCCACGCCATGGACTGGCCGGGCACCTCGCCGGAAAGCCCTGGCAGGGCCGCAAGGCCACATGCAGGCAGTGACTCCTCCTCTAGCCGCTCGGATCTGCACCGTCGGTGGTCCGCCGGCAGATACACGAATGGCGGTCGGCCGGGCTCGGTGCTTGCCCAAAAGCTCGCCGGCGCACCGTTGCCACTCATTAAGTGCGACCACTGCCCAAGGATGGTCGTGCGCCGCGTGTCTACAACGCCGGAACATCCCGGATGGGTGTTCATCAAGTGCTTAAACGATGGGGTATGCGCTTTCTTTAGCTTCGGTTTGTGTTCTAGATTTAACTAGTTATGCTAACTTCAAATTTTGTTGTATAGAATGGATGCAAGTTTTGGTATTGGGAAGAAGAGTACATCGATATATTGATAGAGCGAAATTTAGTACATGTTCGTGCACTTTTAGCTAGCATAGAGGCTGTAAATGAGACAAGTGCACTTGTTGCTAGATTAGAGGCTAGACACGAGACTAGGTGTGAGGAGGAATCAACATCGACTTCTGGCTTGAAGAAGAAAGGAGAATGCCAGATCGAGCCTCCTCCTCCACAGATCAACAACGAGTGCATCGAGAAGGCCCTAACCCAACTCAAGGGAGCAGTTATGGAAGTTGGGTATCTTCTAAAATATATTCTTATGGTTCTTGTTTTCTTTGGTCTTGCTTTACTAGTCAAAATGTGATAATGTATTTTTCATGTATCAAAAATGAATGATGAAATAAAGTTAAGGACTTGCAAAGAAATAATACGCGGGGATGCGGCCGGGATGCGTCCGCGCGCTGGGCGCACGGCCACCACATCCCAGAACAGGCCCGGACACGACTTCAAATCTCTACCCAAAGAAACAAAAACCGGACAAAACGGACATCCGTTTGGAATGGCGTGATGGAGTTGGCCTAACAACCTCCGGCCATTCCAGGCCAGACACCCAGGCCTTTCCAGGACAGCAACCAAACGGCTTCCAAGAAATTCCCAGCTCCGCTCAAGTCCGGGCAGAAAAGGCACCGGCACACGAACAAAACGGTCCTCGCTCGTTGTGTTTTTTTACCCCGAGAGGCATAGCACTTTGCCAATATCGGCATGGCATTCGGCCGGGATTACGAATCGACCGGGGAGAATTTTCTGGGCCCATCTCATAAAAGCCTGTGGGAAGTGACAGAGCGCCCAGAAGTTACCACCACGCCCCACAGAAAGCCATGTGGATGTGCAGCAGCGCAAGGCAGAGATCCTTTGCGGCTGAGAGGAAGCGGCATCGTGTGCAAGAGGTCAGGCCGAAGGCTGGCACACATTCCCCTCTCCCTTTCTGCTTTCCTCCTCCTCTGCAGTGAAAAGGAAACCAGAGAACGATGCCCTCCTAGAACACACTCCAAGGATCCCCACCGAGATGTATATAGCCTCGTGGTACCAATCCATTGGTTGCGACAGGAATTCCGCCGGCGGATAATCAGTTAGCATCGTCCCTGTCCTGCTCTGCTCTGCTGGTCTAGCTAGCTAGCCCGGTCCATGCAAATGCCGTTCTGCCCCAAGCTGTGGGATCGGAGCCCGGTCCCGCCGGCCAACGCCATCGCCGTCAATGGCACGGTGGTCGTCGCCAACACCTTCGGCCTCTCCGCGCCCGGCAAGTCCACCACCCTGCGCCTCTTCAGCGGCACCCAAATCGACCACGGTGAGTGCACTGTATGTGAGTTGTTCGTGTATTTGACTGTGACTGATGCCGAGCGCGTGCAGAGACGGGGAAGGGGATGCTGAGCCCGGAGGCCCCGCTGAGGGGCGGCAAGAAGAGCAAGCACGGGAAGACGAGCACGACGACGTACCATGTGACGTTCGTGGTGGACGCCGACTTCGGCACGCCGGGGGCCGTGTCCGTCCGGAACGGGAACCGCGCCGACCGCTTCTTCCTCCGCCACGTGCGGCTGGAGCTCGCCGAGGACCGGAGCATCCACTTCGAGTGCAACTCCTGGGTGTACCCATACAAGAAGACCGCCTCCGACCGCCTCTTCTTCGTCAACACGGTCAGAGCAGAGGCCATTCGTTTGTGTTTGTTCCATATCCAGTCCTGGCATCCTGGGTGAACTCGTGCATGAAGCTTTCTTTCTTTCTTTCTTTCTTTCGTGGTGACCATTGCCAGAGCTACCTGCCTTCCAAGACGCCGGAGGCGCTGGTGCTGCTGCGGGACGAGGAGCTGAGGAGCCTGCGAGGGGACGGCAAGGGAGAGCGCAAGGACTGGGAGCGCATCTACGACTACGACCGCTACAACGACCTCGGCAACCCCGACAACCCGGAGCACGTCCGCCCGGTCGTCGGCGGCACCAGGACGCACCCCTACCCGCGCCGCTGCCGGACAGGCCGTGCCATCAGCAACACCGGTACCACACTGGCTGCCATTTCCAGCCGATTTCATTCATCCTGAATAAAGAACCTCGCATCTCATGGCCGGTTGTTCTAATAATTTGATTAACGATCGATTGATTCGAAGACGGCGTGACGGAGACGCGCAAGCACGTGATCAACCTGGACTTCTACATCCCGCCGGACGAGCGGTTCAGCCCGGGGAAGCTGGCGGAGGTGCTGAAGCTGGGGGTGCAGGCGGTGACGCACTTCGTGATCCCGGAGGCGAGGACGCTGGTCCACGGCAACGACTTCAAGTCCATGGAGCAGCTGAGGAAGGACCTGTACAGCAGGCCCGTGCAGCCGGCGGTGGACGGCGAGGTCATGGAGAAGCTCAAGTCCTCCGTGCCGTCCCACAAGACCTACAAGCAGGTGGCCAAGGCCGTCAAGGAGGAGCACCCCGCCAGGTTCCCCATCCCGCAAGTCATCCAGCGTGAGTTTATTTCCCTCTCTGTTCTCCCGCCCAATTCATCATGCGTCAAGTTTCATCTTGGGATGATGATCGATCGATCCATGGTGCACGCAGAGGATCCTGAGGCGTGGAGGAGCGACGAGGAGTTCGCAAGGGAAATGCTCGCCGGGCTCAACCCTGTCGCCATCAAGAGATTACAAGTGAGCAGTAGTTCATCTCATCGTCCTGAATTTTCTTGACTGAAAACTTGTACCGCTACCGCATTGAGTGGCTTTCAAATGTTCCATTCTCAGACGTTTCCGCCGGTGAGCAGTGGCGGGAAGAAGAGCTCGATAACCGCCGAGCACATCAAGAGCCAGCTTGGAGATGTCACCATTGAAATGGTTAGCAAAACTGCTCCCTGTTTCTCTGCTTGGTATGTATGATGATGATACAAACACAGTATCCCTGTAAAAATGCAGGCAATGCATCAGAAGAGGCTGTACATCCTGGACCACCATGACTACCTGATGCCGTACCTGAGGCGCATAAACACGCTGGGCGTGTGCATCTACGCGTCGCGCACGCTGCTGTTCCTCAAGGCCGACGGGACCCTCAAGCCGGTCGTCATCGAGCTGAGCCTGCCCAGCGACGGCGAGGGCGACACCGAGCTGAGCCGGGTCTTCCTCCCCGCGACCCACGGCACCGAGGGCCACCTGTGGCAGCTCGCCAAGGCCCACGTCTCCGTCAACGACTCGGGGTACCATCAGCTCATCAGCCACTGGTGAGGACGAAAAGTTCCATTCTACTCCTAGTCATCATCTGCACAGAAGTCGACAAGCTGAGTCACTGACACGGGCGGCCAAATGAAGGCTGTTCACGCACGCGGCGGTGGAGCCGTTCATCATCGCGACCAGGAGGCAGCTGAGCGCCATGCACCCCATCCACAAGCTCCTGGAGCCGCACTTCAAGGACACCATGCAGATCAACACGCTGGCCAGGAGCATACTGCTCAACGCCGGCGGCATCCTGGAGCGGACCATGTACCCGGGGAAGTACGCCGTGGAGATGTCCTCCGCCATCTACGGCGACTGGAGGTTCACCGAGCAGTCCCTGCCAAACGACCTCCTCAAGCGGTACTCAAACCATTTCCTTGCTCCCATTTCTTTTTGAAAAGTTTAGGAGAACAAATGGCAATCTACCGAGCTGTAATGTAATTGTTATTCTTGTATCTGAAGGGGGGTGGCCTCCAGCTCCGATGAGCCCGGCGGCCTGACCCTGCACATCGAGGACTACCCGTACGCCGTCGACGGGCTCGAGGTGTGGCACGCCATCGACGGGTGGGTGCGCAGCTACTGCGCCCACTTCTACCACAGCGACAAGGAGGTGGACGGCGACGCGGAGCTGCAGGCGTGGTGGCACGACGTGCGCACCGTCGGCCACGGCGACCGGCAGGGCGACCAGGCGTGCTGGCTGGCGCTGGACACCGTCGACCACCTCGCCCAGACGCTGTCGACGCTCGTCTGGATCGCCTCCGCGCTGCACGCGGCCGTCAACTTCGGGCAGTACGCCTACGCGGGGTTCCCCCCGAACCGGCCCACGCGGTGCCGCCGGTTCGTGCCGCTGCCGGGGTCGCCGGAGATGACGCAGCTGGAGGCCGACCCGGAGAAGTTCTTCCTGGAGATGGTGCCCGACAGGTTCACCGCCACGCTGGGGCTGGCGCTCATCGAGGTGCTGTCCAACCACACCTCCGACGAGGTCTACCTCGGGCAGCGCGCCACGTCCACGTGGACGGACGACGGCCAGCTGCTGCGCCTGCTGGACGGGTTCCGGGAGGACCTCCGGCGGGTGGAGAGGCGGGTGGAGGAGAGGAACAAGGACCCGCGGCTCAAGAACCGGAGGGGGCCGGTCAAGGTGCCGTACACGCTCTTGTTCCCGGACGTGGCCGGCCAGGAGAAGGGGCTCACGGGGAAAGGGATACCCAACAGCGTCTCCATATGATCGATCCACGTCTATATGACTATGTAAATTTATCTTCATTTGGGTTTTGGGTGTTCTTTTATAGTTGGGGGTGATGCGGATTTCTTTGTTGGTTTGAGTTTTAGTGTTTGTTGTGTAAAATGGTGATCGGCTTGAGATTCAAAAAATTGAAATGGAGCTTGCTGTTTGGAAACAGACCTCACAAGGGTCATTTCCCTTGTCAAAGATAAAACTGTTGGACCCCTATTGCCTTCGCACATCATGTATATTTTTTTCAATAAAGACACTTTTTATTAACTTAAAATGTGACATCAAGCGGATAAAAACATATACTGAATAACACCCCGTCTCTGCATACATAAAGGGGTTATTTGGATAGTGTCTTCGGCTTTGTGCCTGCAAGAAGTTCGTGCCTTGGTTTTGCCTGGTATATTGGTGTTTATGTGCCCGGTCAGGCTAGCCTGGACCATATTTCTTCAGGGTAGCAAGCAAACACACTCCAGGCATTTCCCAGGGATGCTCCAGGCCAGGCAATTTCTAACCAGGACATGATCCGAACACCCTTAAAATGCACATAGCCAATACCACATGTCACGACCTGTGGCTGGTGGTGCTACCACGCGCGCCTCGTAGCTCTACCCCATACTATCAACCTCCTTCATGTCCATGTCCTTCATTGGCGACGCCACGGCCCGTCTCCTGCCAGGTCCTACCTCACCCTCACTGACACGTCTCTCGAATTTGACTGTTGCAAGGCAAATGCACAAAGCAAATGTGAACTGAAATTCTAGAGGACTGAACGTTCTCCCTATCACAACGTGGTATGCTACTTTCTCCGCCTTGGTTTATACTACCTCGTATTTTGTGTCAAATTTTAACCATAGACAACGTGTTTGTTTCACGGGAGTTTGTATTGGGGAATGGGAGTTCGTGCGGTGCAGGACTTAAAATCCCTTGTATGGTTGGAGGACATGGGAATTAAAGAAGGTAGGGGAAAGGGAATTAAGGGGTCCAACTCCCCCGAATCACTTCCGTGATGGGGGGCTAGTAATTGAGTTGGGGAATGGGAAGTGTGAAAATTGTTTGTTGTCCACGCCCCGCCAGCAAAAGAAACTTTAATTCCCTCTTAAATTCCCACAAACTTGTTGGGTAACGCAGTAATTTCAAAAAAATTCTTACGCACACGCAAGGTCATGGTGATGCATAGCAACGAGAGGGGAGAGTGTTGTCTAAGTACCCATGCAGACCGACTGCGGAAGTAGTCGTATGTCTTCCCGATCCGACCGATCCAAGCACCGTTACTCCGGTACCTCCGAGTTCTTAGCACACGTACAGCTCGATGACGATCCCCGGGCTCCGATCCAGCAAAGCGTCGGGGAGGAGTTTCGTCAGCACGACGGCGTGATGACGATCTTGATGTTCTACCGTCGCAGGGCTTCGCCTAAGCACTGCTACAATATAATCGAGGTGGAATATGGTGGCAGGGGGCACCGCACACGGCTAAGGAACGATCTCAATGATCAACTTGTGTGTCTAGAGGTGCCCCTGCCTCCGTATATAAAGGAGCCAAGGGGGAGGGGGCCGCCGGCTAGGAGGAGGGCGCAGGAGGAGTCCTACTCCTACCGGGAGTAGGACTCCCCCTCCCCCCCCCAATCCTAGTTGGACTAGGATTCCCCGAGGGGGAAAGAGAGAGGGGGGCCGGCCACCTCTCCTAGTCCTAATAGGACTAGGGGAGGGGGGAGGCGCGCGGCCACCTTGGGCTGCCCCTTTCTCCTTTCCGCTAAAGCCCATAAAGGCCCATATGGCTCCCGGGGGGTTCCGGTAACCTCCCGGTACTCCGGTAAAATCCCGATTTCACCCGGAACACTTCCGATGTCCAAATATAGGCTTCCAATATATCAATCTTTATGTCTCGGCCATTTTGAGACTCCTCGTCATGTCCGTGATCACATCCGGGACTCCGAACTAACTTCGGTACATCAAAATGCATAAACTCATAATAACTATCATCGTAACGTTAAGCGTGCGGACCCTACGGTTCGAGAATAATGTAGACATGACTGAGACACATCTCCGGTTAATAACCAATAGCGGGACCTGGATGCCCATATTGGCTCCTACATATTCAACGAAGATCTTTATCGGTCAGACCGCATAACAACATACGTTGTTCCCTTTGTCATCGGTATGTCACTTGCGCGAGATTCGATCGTCGGTATCCAGTTCAATCTCGTTACCGGCAAGTCTCTTTACTCGTTCCGTAATACATCATCTCGCAACTAACTCATTAGTTGCAATGCTTGCAAGGCTTATGTGATGTGCATTACCGAGAGGGCCCAGAGATACCTCTCCGACAATCGGAGTGACAAATCCTAATCTCGAAATACACCAACCCAACATCTACCCTTGGAGACACCTGTAGAGCTCCTTTATGATCACCTAGTAACGTTGTGACGTTTGGTAGCACACAAGTGTTCCTCCGGTAAACGGGAGTTGCATAATCTCATAGTCATAGAAACATGTATAAGTCATGAAGAAAGCAATAGCAACATACTAAACGATCGGGTGCTAAGCTGATGGAATGGGTCATGTCAATCACATCATTCTCCTAATGATGTGATCCCGTTAATCAAATAACAACTCCTTGTCCATGGTTAGGAAACATAACCATCTTTGATTAACGAGCTAGTCAAGTAGAGGCATACTAGTGATACTCTGTTTGTCTATGTATTCACACATGTATTATGTTTCCGGTTAATACAATTGTAGCATGAATAATAAAAATTTATCATGAAATAAGGAAATAAATAATAACTTTATTATTGCCTCTAGGGCATATTTCCTTCAGTCTCCCACTTGCACTAGAGTCAATAATCTAGATCACATCACCATGTGATTAACATCGATAGTTCACATCATCATGTGATTAACACCCATAGTTCACATCGCCATGTGACCAACACCCAAAGGGTTTACTAGAGTCAGTAATCTAGTTCACATCGCTATGTGATTAACACCCAAAGAGTACTAAGGTGTGATCATGTTTTGCTTGTGAGATAATTTTAGTCAACGGGTCTGTCACATTCAGATCCGTAAGTATTTTGCGAATTTCTATGTCAACAATGCTCTGCATGGAGCTACTCTAGCTTATTACTCCCACTTTCAATATGTATCTAGATCGAGACTTAGAGTCATTCAGATTTGTGTCAAAACTTGC
The DNA here is from genome assembly GCF_002162155.2 of Triticum dicoccoides. Classification (NCBI taxonomy): domain Eukaryota; kingdom Viridiplantae; phylum Streptophyta; class Magnoliopsida; order Poales; family Poaceae; genus Triticum; species Triticum dicoccoides. The sequence continues at coordinate 389,103,136 of NC_041380.1, forward strand.
ATCGACGTAACTTTTTACGACGAACCTTTTTGTCACCTCCATAATTGAGAAATATTTCCTTATTCCACTAAGGATAATTTTGACCGCTGTCCAGTGATCTACTCTTAGATCACTATTGTACTCCCTTGCTTAACACAATGTAGGGTATACAATAGATCTGGTACACAGCATGGCATACTTTATAGAACCTATGGCTGAGGCATAGGGAATGACTTTCATTCTATTTCTATCTTCTGCCGTGGTCGGGCTTTGAGTCTTACTCAATTTCACACCTTGCAACACAGGCAAAAACTCTTTCTTTGACTATTTCATTTTGAACTACTTCAAAATCTTGTCAAGGTATGTACTCATTGGAAAACTTATCAAGCGTCTTGATCTATCTCTATAGATCTTGATGCTCAATATGTAAGCAGCTTTACCGAGGTCTTTCTTTGAAAAACTCCTTTCAAATATTCCTTTATGCTTTCCAGAAAATTATACATTATTTACGATCAACAATATGTTGTTCACATATACTTATCAGAAATGTTGTAGTGCTCCCACTCACTTTCTTGTAAATACAGGCTTCACCGTAAGTCTGTATAAAACTATATGCTTTGATCAACTTATCAAAGCGCATATTCCAACTCCGAGATGCTTGCACCAGTCCATAGATGGATCGCTGGAGCTTGCATATTTAGTTAACACCTTTAGGATCGACAAAACCTTCTAGTTGCATCGTATACAACTCTTCTTTAGTAAATCCATTAAGGAATGAAGTTTTGTTTATCCATTTGCCAGATTTCATAAAATGCAGCAATTGCTAACATGATTCGGACAGACTTAAGCATAGATACGAGTAAGAAAATCTCATCGTAGTCAACACCTTGAACTTGTCGAAAACCTTTTGCGACAATTCTAGCTTTGTAGATAGTAACACTACTATCAGCGTCCGTCTTCCTCTTGAAGATCCATTTATTTTCTATGGCTTGCCGATCATCGGGAAAGTCAACCAAAGTCCATACTTTGTTCTCATACATGGATCATATCTCAGATTTCATGGCCTCAAACCATTTCGCGGAATCTGGGCTCATCATCGCTTCCTCATAGTTCGCAAGTTCGTCATGGTCTAGTAACATGACTTCCAGAATAGGATTACCATACCACTCTGGTGCGGATCTCACTCTGGTTTACCTACGAGATTTGGTAGTAACTTGATCTGAAGTTACATGATCATCATCATTAGCTTCCTCACTAATTTGTGTAGTAGTCACAGGAACAGATTTCTGTGATGAACTACTTTCCAATAAGGGAGCAGGTACAGTTACCTCATCAAGTTCTACTTTCCTCCCACTCACTTCTTTCGAGAGAAACTCCTTCTCTAGAAAAACTCCGAATTTAGCAACAAAAATCTTGCCTTCGGATTTGTGATAGAAGGCTGTACCCAACAGTCTCCTTTGGGTATCCTATGAAGACATATTTCTCCAATTTGGGTTTGAGCTTATTAGGATGAAACTTTTTCATATAAGCATCACAACCCCAAACTTTAAGAAACGACAACTTTGGTTTCTTGCCAAACCACAGTTCAGATTGTTGTCGTCTCAACGGACTTAGATGGTGCCCTATTTAACGTGAATGCAGCTGTCTCTAATGCATAACCCCAAAACGATAGTGGTAGATCGGTAAGAGACATCATAGATCGCACTATATCTAATAAAGTACGGTTATGATGTTCGGACACACCATTACACTATGGTGTTCCAGGTGGCGTGAGTAGTGAAACTATTTCACATTGTTTTAATTGAAGACTAAACTCGTAACTCAAATGTTTTACCTCTGCGATCATATCGTAGAAACTTTTATTTTCTTGTCACGATGATTTTCCACTTCACTCTGAAATTCTTTGAACTTTTCAAATGTTTCAGACCTATGTTTCATCAAGCAAATATACCCATATCTGCTCAAATCATATGTGAAGGTCAGAAAATAACGATACCCGCCGCGAGCTTCAACATTCATCGGATCGCATACATCAGTATGTATTATTTCCAATAAGTCAGTTGCTCGCTCCATTGTTCCGGAGAACGGAGTCTTTAGTCATCTTGCCCATAAGGCATGGTTCGCAAGCACCAAGTGATTCATAATCAAGTGATTTCAAAATCCCATCAGCATGGAGTTTCTTCATGCGCTTTACACCAATATGACCTAAACGGCAGTGCCACAAATAAGTTGCACTATTATTATTAACTTTGCATCTTTTGGTTTCAATATTATGATTATGTGTATCACTACGATCGAGATCCAAAAAACTATTTTCATTGGGTGTGTAACCATATAAGGTTTTATTCATGTAAACAGAACAACAATTTATTCTTTTACTTAAATGAATAACCGTATTACAATAAACATGATCAAATTATATTCATGCTCAACGCAAACACCAAATAACACTTATTCAGGTTCAACACTAATCCCGAAAGTATAGGGAATGTGCAATGATGATCATATCAATCTTGGAACCACCTCCAACACACATCGTCACTTCACCTTTTAACTAGTCTCTGTTTATTCTGCAACTCCCGTTTCGAGTTACTAATCTTAGCAACTGAACTAGTATCAAATACTGAGGGGTTGCTATAAACACTAGTAAAGTACACATCAATAACATGTATATCAAATATACTTATGTTCACTTTGCCATCCTTCTTATCCACCAAATACTTGGGGCAGTTCCGCTTCCAGTGACCAGTCCCTTTGCAGTAGAAGCACTTAGTCTCAGGCTTAGGACCAGACTTGGGCTTCTTCACTTGAGCAACAACTTGCTTGCTGTTCTTTTTGAAGTTCCCCTTCTTCCCTTTGCCCTTTTCTTGAAACTAGTGATCTTGTCAACCATCAACACTTGATGCTCTTTCTTGATTTTTACCTTCATCGATTTCATCATCATGAAAAGCTTGGGATTCGTTTTCGTTATCCCTTGCATATCATAGTTCATCACGAAGTTCTACTAACTTGGTGATGGTGACTAGAGAATTCTATCAATCACTATCTTATCTGGAAGATTAACTCCCACTTGATTCAAGTGATTGTAGTACCCAGACAATCTGAGCACATGCTCACTAGTTGAGCGATTCTCCTCCATCTTTTAGCTATAGAACTTGTTGGAGACTTCATATCTCTCAACTCAGGTATTTGCTTGAAATATTAACTTCAACTCCTGGAACATCTCATATGCTCCATGACGTTCAAAATGTCTTTGAAGTCCCGATTCTAAGCCATTAAGCATGGTGCACTAAACTATCAAGTAGTCATCATATTGAGCTAGCCAAACGTTCATAATGTCTGCATCTGCTCCTGCAATAGGTCCGTCACCTAGCGGTGCATCAAGGACATAATTCTTCTGTGCAGCAATGAGGATAAACCTCAGATCACGGATCCAATCCGCATCTTTGCTACTAACATCTTTCAACACAATTTTCTCTAGGAACATATCAAAATAAACACAGGGAAGCAACAACGCGAGCTATTGATCTACAACATGATTTGCAAAATACTATCAGGACTAAGTTCATGATAAATTGAAGTTCAATTTAATCATATTACTTAAGAACTCCCACTTAGATAGACATCCCTCTAATCCTCTAAGTGATCACGTGATCCAAATCAACTAAACCATAATCGATCATCACGTGAAATGGATTAGTTTTCAATGGTGAACATCATTATGTTGATCATATCTACTATATGATTCACGCTCGACCTTTCGGTCTCCATGTTCCGAGGCCATATCTGCATATGCTAGGCTCGTCAAGTTTAACCTGAGTATTCCGCGTGTGCAAAACTGGCTTGCACCCGTTGTAGATGGACGTAGAGCTTATCACACCCGATCATCACGTGGTGTCTGGGCACGACGAACTTTGGCAACGGTGCATACTCAGGGAGAACACTTCTTGATAATTTGTGAGAGATCATCTTAAAATGCTACCGTCAAACTAAGCAAAATAAGATGTATAAAAATAAACATCATATGCAATCAAAATATGTGACATGATATGGCCATCATCATCTTGCGCCTTTGATCTCCATCTCGAAAGTACTGTCATGATCTCTATCGTCACCGGCATGACACCATGATCTCCATCATCTTGATCTATATCAATGTGTCGTCACACGGTCGTCTCGCCAACTATTGCTCTTGCAACTATTGCTATCGCATGGCGATAAAGTAAAGCAATTATTTGGCGCTTGCATCTTATGCAATAAAGAGACAACCATAAGGCTTTTGCCAGTTGCCGATAACTTTAACAAAACATGATCATCTCATACAACAACTTATATCTCATCACGTTTTGACCATATCACATCAGAACATGCCCTGCAAAAACAAGTTAGACGTCCTCTACTTTGTTGTTGCAAGTTTTACGTGGCTGCTACGGGCTTAAGCAAGAACCAATCTTACCTACGCATCAAAACCACAACGATAGTTTGTCAAGTTGGTGTTGTTTTAACCTTCGCAAGGACCGGGCGTAGCCACACTCGGTTCAACTAAAGTTGGAGAAACTGTCACCCGCTAGCCACCTTTGTGCAAAGCACGTCGGGAGAACCGGTCTCGCGTAAGCGTATGCGTAATGTCGGTCCGGGCCGCTTCATCCAACAATACCTCCGAACCAAAGTATGACATGCTGGTAAGCAGTATGACTTATATCGCCCACAACTCACTTGTGTTCTACTCGTGCAAATAACATCAAACCATAAAACCTAGGCTCGGATACCACTGTTGGGTAACGCAGTAATTTCAAAAAATTTCCTATGCACACGCAAGATCATGGTGATGCATAGCAACGAGAGGGGAGAGTGTTGTCTATGTACCCATGCAGACCGACTGCGGAAGCGTTGACGCAACATAGAGGAAGTAGTCGTATGTCTTCCTGATCCGACCGATCCAAGCACCGTTACTCCGGTACCTCCGAGTTCTTAGCACACGTACAGCTCGATGAAGATCCCCGGGCTCCGATCCAGCAAAGCGTCGGGGAGGAGTTTCGTCAGCACGACGGCGTGGTGACGATCTTGATGTTCTACCGTCGCAGGGCTTCGCCTAAGCACTGCTACAATATAATCGAGGTGGAATATGGTGACAGGGGGCACCGCACACGGCTAAGGAACGATCTCAATGATCAACTTGTGTGTCTAGAGGTGCCCCCTGCCTCCGTATATAAAGGAGCCAAGGGGGAGGGGGCCGTCGGCCAGGAGGAGGGCGCAG
>NC_041380.1:389108719-389113354 GCF_002162155.2 Triticum dicoccoides
CTTGGGCTGCCCCTTTCTCCTTTCCGCTAAAGCCCATAAAGGCCCATATGGCTCCCAGGGGGTTCCGGTAACCTCCCGGTACTCCAGTAAAATCCCGATTTCACCCGGAACACTTCCGATGTCCAAATATAGGCTTCCAATATATCAATATTTATGTATCGACCATTTCGAGACTCCTCGTCATGTCCGTGATCACATCCGGGACTCCGAACTAACTTCGGTACATCAAAATGCATAAACTCATAAAAACTGTCATCATAACATTAAGCGTGCGGACCCTACGGTTCGAGAATAATGTAGACATGACTGAGACACATCTCCGGTCAATAACCAATAGCGGGACCTGGATGCCCATATTGGCTCCTACATATTCAACAAAGATCTTTATCGGTCAGACCGCATAACAACATACGTTGTTCCCTTTGTCATCGGTATGTCACTTGCGCGAGATTCGATCGTCGGTATCCAGTTCAATCTCGTTACCGGCAAGTCTCTTTACTCGTTCCGTAATACATCATCTCGCAACTAACTCATTAGTTGCAATGCTTGCAAGGCTTATGTGATGTGCATTACCGAGAGGGCCCAGAGATACCTCTCCGACAATCGGAGTGACAAATCCTAATCTCGAAATACACCAACCCAACATCTACCCTTGGAGACACCTGTAGAGCTCCTTTATGATCACCTAGTAACGTTGTGACGTTTGGTAGCACACAAGTGTTCCTCCGGTAAACGGGAGTTGCATAATCTCATAGTCATAGAAACATGTATAAGTCATGAAGAAAGCAATAGCAACATACTAAACGATCGGGTGCTAAGCTGATGGAATGGGTCATGTCAATCACATCATTCTCCTAATGATGTGATCCCGTTAATCAAATAACAACTCCTTGTCCATGGTTAGGAAACATAACCGTCTTTGATTAATGAGCTAGTCAAGTAGAGGCATACTAGTGATACTCTGTTTGTCTATGTATTCACACATGTATTATGTTTCCGGTTAATACAATTCTAGCATGAATAATAAACATTTATCATGAAATAAGGAAATAAATAATAACTTTATTATTGCCTCTAGGGCATATTTCCTTCAAAACTATCCTCACCCATACGAGTGAATTGCAAGAAACCACCACATTTGGGGCTTATCTTGCAGAAAACAACGTGGTCGCTAATCATTTGCAAAAGCCACCGCGGATTCTGTAACAGTTTTGCAGATTGCACTGAACATGTCATTTGGCTCGGTTGAGGGCGTTTCCGACATGTGGGGCCCAATATGCGTGACATGGCGTAACGGACGCGCTGACGGCGCCGTTTGCTTAAGATAGACGCGGTCGGGTCGCCAGAGACAGACCGCCCGCGCCCGACCACATCTCGCTCGATTTCTCTGCTCTCACGCTCGCTCGCTTCCCTCCCATTTGCTCCTCTCCTCTCCGGTCACCGCTGGCCGCCGTTCGCCATGGTGTCCTGGACCGACAGTGAGAGCACAGACGGCTCCGCCGCGCAGTACATCTCCTCCGATGACTCCCCTGTCAAGGTCAGAACATTCTATTCCTCATTTCTGTTCTAGGGTTTTTAGGGTTGAACATTTGCTCGATTTGAACACATTTTTGTTGGATTTCTCATATCCCAGCTACAATTGATGAGCCGTCGTTCGAGGGTCTCGCTGACGACTTGAATGTGATTTGTGAGCATGGGAATCCAGGGAGGAAGTATGTTGCATTTGAGGGGATAAGCACTAGTAGTAGGTTCATTGCTTGTGCCACTAAAGTAAGTCTTAAGTTGTGTTTGCAGCATTTCAATTCTTGTTCTAGGGTTTGTAGTAATTGTTCCTGTTCTAGGGTTCATAGTTACTGTTCATGTTCTAGGGTTCATAGTTACTGCTCATGTTCTAGGGTTTATAGTTACTGAATTTAGTTCTAGGATTCATAGGTAGTGTTCTTAGTTGTAGTTTTCATAATTATTCATCATTAAATGAATGTGATTCTGGTACATTAACAGAATCAGCTATTTAACTGAATCTGCAAGTAATGTCTGTATTTTTGAACTGATTTTTTCTATTGTAGGGTGTTGCAAATTGTGGATTAGTGCAGTGGGTAGATGAGCATTGGCCAGAGCATCTGCAGAATGCTATTCATAAGCTCTGGCTTATGTATGAGCATAGCCAGCATGAAAACAGGATGGCATGCCTGGAGCATGCAAGCACTATACACAATCTCACACAGCAGAAAAAAGAGTTGCATGAGACATATGAGAAGCTTGTTGAAGATGTGAACAACCTCTTGGATTATAAGGATAGTCAGCCTGAGATAAACCAGAAGAATGATGCTGACAACATTTCAGTTAGTGTGGAAAGCAGCATGACAAAGGATGCTGAGATAAAAAAATTAAAGGCTGTTGTTGACCAGTTAAAGCAAATTCATGTAGCTCAAGCCACTGTCATTAGGAATTTGAGGTTCAACCATCTTAAGGAGAAGGAAAAGTTGAGCTCTGATAAGAGGACTTTGGAGATTTGCTATGTTGACCTGAAGAAAGAGAAGGATAAGCTGGATTGTTGCATTGCTGAGCTGATGAAAGTGAAGGAGAAGTTGACCATGGAGAAGAGTACTCTTGCTTCCTGCATTGTTGAGCTCAAGACAACAGGTGATAGCAACAAGAGGAAGCTTCACCAGATTAAGGCTATTTGTGATGAGGACTAATTTGTGTTGCTGTCTGACCATGTGTGTCAATGATGTCTTTTGTAGTAGCTATGCAGGAAAGCTTGTAATGTGTTAAGCTTTATTGTGGTGAACTCTATTATGTCTGTAGCAATGAACCTTGGATTGTATGTTGTTTGTGAGAGTACTATGTTTGTGATGAATTATCAGCTTTTATTAAGTTCAGTTTGTGATGAATTAACAGCTTGGATTATAGCAAGTAGATAGTGAACATAGATAGCAAGTTCATAGTGCATAGATAGTCTGACATAGATAGTGGCATACTAACATAGATAATAGCTGCATAGATAGTCTGACATAGATAGTGGCATACTAACATAGATAGTAGCTGCATAGATAGTCTTACATAGATAGTGGCATACTAATTAGATAGTAGCTGCATAGATACAACTGACATAGATAGAACTGGCAAACTAACATACTGACGAAACTGAACTTTTTCTTCTTCTGACGAAACTGAAGACATCATGTCACTCCTCCTTCTTCAGCATCTTCAGGTGTAGGGAGCGCCGCACGTCATTGTTGTTCACCGCCGCCCTCTTCTTCTTGGCTGGCGCTGGCTCCACCACATCTTCATCGCCGCCCTCCTCTTCTTGCTTCACGACGACGAGCTCTGGGTTGTCGGCGACCTTCGGCAGCTTATCCACATCAATTGGGCTATTCTTCTGCCCCTCGACGGCGTGGAGGACGGGCGCCAGGAGCTGCACATCAGGCTCGTCGTCGGAGGAGTCGGAGGAGAGTACGACGACCTCGTCCACCTCATCGTCAGAGGAGTAGCCGTCAGATTCGTCAGAGTCGTAGTCGTCAGAGGACTCGGACTCGGCCTCGAAGTCGTCGTCTGGCCCGAGCACCCATGGATTGCGCCTTTCCCAGTAGGCGTTGTTGATGGGGCTGGGAGAGCGAGGATGGCGTCGGTGATGTCATCCGCGGCGGTCGGCGGCGTGGTGGATGAGCGGTACATCCACCAACGGGCACGTTGCCTGGGGTCGGGGGAGCGCTGCACCTCACGCATCGCCCACAGGAGAATGGTCGCCGGCGGGACGATGCAGCCGGCAGGGAATGCACGCTACCTTTCGGCAGGTGTCATCACCTTCACCAGGCCGCGGGCATGGTTCCTCAACATCGCCGTGCTGGGGAACCAGCGCGCGATCTTCCTGTACTGCACGCGCAGCTTGCGGTTGTTGCCGGCGAGCTCTTCAATGGCCAGCTGCCAGTCCATGCCGACGGCGGTGGGGGTGGCTCTCGGCGGTGGTTTCGACAGGAGAGAGGGGGAAGAGGAGTGGGCGGTGCGGGCGGCGAGTGGGTGAGTAATCGAAGAGAGCGGTAGGTGGACACGTATTAAAGGTAGAAACCGAAACGACTAGTTATACTAAACGAACGTTCACCACGCTGGCGGCCTCAATGCACTCTCAACATAGTGCGTGCCTAACTAAATATAAGTAAAATTGCGGATGCTATTAAAACAACATCACTAGCACTATCCTATTGGTATTGAACCATTGGTTACTACCCATTGGTCCTGGGTTCGATCCCCAGGCCAAACTATTTTTGTGCAATTTTTTTTGGATTTACAAAATTAATATGTCAGTAACTTCTTAGGGTTTTTATTTTTGTGCAATTTTTTTGGATTTACAAAATTAATATATCAGTAACTTCTTAGGGTTTTTTCGACTCCGAGGCACCCTAAATGCCCTAGTGGAGACATTTTAGGTTTTGTCGATGCCGAGGAACCCTAAATGCCCAAGTGGCGACATTTTGGGTTTTGTCGATGCCGAGGCACCCTAAATGCCCAAGTGGAGACATTTTGAGTTTTGTCGACGCCGAGGCACCCTAAATGCCCAAGTGGAGACATTTTAGGTTTTTTCGACTCCGAGGCACCCTAAATGCCCAAGTGGAGACATTTTAGGTTTTGCCGACG
>NC_041380.1:389113865-389241596 GCF_002162155.2 Triticum dicoccoides
TTTTGCCGACGCTGAGGCACCCTAAATGCCCAAGTGGTGAAATTTTGGGTTTTGTCGACGCCGAGGCACCCTAAATGCCCAAGTGGAGACATTTTGGGTTTTGTCGACGCCGAGGCACCCTAAATGCCCAAGTGGAGACATTTTAGGTTTTGTTGACGCCGAGGCACCCTAAATGCCCAAGTGGAGACATTTTGGGTTTTGTCGACGCCGACGCCGAGGCACCCAACTTGTTGCAACACATCATAACACATCATATCAACAGCATGAAAACTAAGATCATCATCATATCAACAATGAAACTATGCTCATCATCACAACAACAGAATGAAAACTTGTTGCAAAACATCATAACTAATAAGTTCATCATCACATCATCATAACCAGAGTATCATAGTGCATCACAACCATTAGGTACATTACATAGTCCATCACTTGGACTTGAACTAACTGGTTTCAACATGAAATTCTTAATACTCTTCATCACAAACTAGCCAAAAAGGCTGAATTAAACATGTTTCAACATTACATCACTTCTTGCTGCCTTGAGAACAATTGAACCATTCAGACATCTTGCATGATGGCTTTCTCACTCTTCCAGTACCTGACAGTCTTGATGGTATGAATGTTTTCTTTCCCCTTGACCTAGCAGCAGTAGCAGAAGATGAACTAGGCCTATCAGCAGCAGCAGAAGATGAACTTGGCCTTGTTGGAGCAGGAGCAGAAGGAGCCGCCCTAGGTACAGCCCTAGTTGCAGTCCTAGCTGCAGCTGGAGCTCTTGCCCTTGCTACTGGTGGAGCTGTCCTTGGTGTTGCACTGGTTGCAGCAGGAGCTCTTGCCCTTGCTGCTGGTGGAGCAGATGGAGCTGCCATTGGTGCATCAACTCTCCTGTTTTCCTGCAGTGAGAACATATAGACAGATTAGAACATAGTATTAAATATACACAAGATTTAACCTGCAGTGACAACATATATAAACAAGATTTAACCTGGTGTTGGTTCCTTCTCATTGCTAGGGCTGGCTTCAGATTTTTGTGGCAGCTAGTGTACCTATGCCCTGTCAAGTTGCAATTGCCGCAGGTTATTGTTGCCATCCTTGAAGTATCTTTGGGAGCTGGCTTCTCAAACTGATTCTTTCTCCTCTTAGTCTGCTTCTTTCCTGGCTTGTCTCTGAAAACTGGTGGCTCTATGTTAGGGGTCCCAGTATTTGGCCATAGATCAGGCCCAGGCACAGGATACACAATTGGATTGTATGCTGCTTGGTATATTGGTTTCTTGAAGAAATCACTAACAAAATCTTCTGGATGAAGTTTTGCCTTGTTAATTGCAGAAACACCATGCTTGCAAGGAACACCAGTCATGTCCCATTTGCTACACCCACATGTGTGCACTTGCAGATTTACTGCATATGTGCTTTCTCCACTGCTAACCTGGTATAGATCGGGTCCTGATTTGATTGACTGACAATATCTAGCATGGTGTTTTGCTTCTTCTAACTTCTCAGCATATGTTGGGCATATCTACCACTTGGCTGTCTCAGTCTTGGTCCTATTGACATTGAACTTAACTAGCAATTTTGTTCTGATGCCATCAACCATGGTTTTAATTGGTTTCCCTCTCACATCAAGTATCATTTTGTTGAACACTTCACTAATACTGTTAACAACCAAAACAGTTTTACAATTCTTGTCCATGGCATGTCTAGCCCATGTATGCTTGGGTATCTTTCTAAGCCATTTCCAAGCTGCCTCACACTCTCTTTTCATGCCTTCCATTGCTTGTTCAAAACCATGCTCGATATATGAATAACTAGCCTGATCCATATACTTCTTTAACTCTTCACCTCTAAAGCCAGCTGTTTGAAAGTTCTGATAAATATGTCTAAGGCAGTATCTTTGAGGGCAATTTGGGAAGACATCGTTTATGGCTTTAAGAAGGCCCTGTTTAAATTACTAGTGTTCAAAATATAGTATAACAACACACTATTTGACAGTACTAAGCATGGTAAAACTTCAGTAAAAATAAGAATTATGATGTATGAGGTACCTTTTGTCTATCAGATATGATAGTGTACTTGCCATACTTTCCTGACTCACCACCAAGAGCATACTTGAGCTGGGTTAGAAACCAGGACCAGCTGGCAGTGTCCTCCTTGTCAACAATAGCAAATGCAATGGGAAAGATGTTGTTATTACCATCTCTTCCAGTTGCAGCCAATATTTGTTGCCCTGTTGTCAACTTAACAAAGCAACCATCAACACCTACAACCAAACATAACACATTAGCACCAAACATAAACAAAAGCAATGGCAAATATGTTGGGAAAATAATTATGCAAGTACCTATGAAGGGTCTGCAACCATTTAGGAATCCCTCTTTGCAAGCATTGAGGCACATGAACAAGCCATGAAATCTAGGGTTTTTTCTAGGATGAAGCTTTAAATGCTTTGTTGTCACAATGCATCTACTTCCAGGATTGGTATCCAGCACAACTTGGAGGTAATCCCTTATCCTAGTGTGTTGTGCCCTCTGATCTCCTTGGACAACTTCCTTAGTTGCTTTCCTTGCCCTGTAGGCCATGTGAATGGACACTTCAATTCCATCTTTTTTCTTCAAATTGTCAATTATTGCCTGGACTGGTGTGTTTATGTCAGACCTTAACTGTTGCTCACACTCATGTGCCAACCATCTTGCAGTGACTTTGGTGCTCTCTCCAACAGCAGGACAGTTGTGGTACAAGTTCATTTTCTTCATGCAAAATGTCTTCTCATGTGCAATTTTGGAAGCAGCAATGAAAAAAGGACAGTCATCTGTACTGCAAACTACAATAACTCAATCTGAGCAATTCCTATGAAATGAGTAGTTCCTGTTTTGTGAGATGTGAAATGTAAGGAGTGCCCTCCTGAACTGCTAGACATCTAGGAAACAAAGTTCCTTGACAAATTGTTCTTGTGGGTTTTCCCTCTCCTCATCATACCAAACCCTAACTTTATTCTTTTTGGCCCTACTCTTCCTACCATTTGGTAGCTTAAATGGTGGAAGCTGAGCACAATCATTCTCTTCCTGACTTAAGTCACCTGGGTTGCTCTCCTCATCAGATGAAGGTGCCCAGTCTTGCTCTATGATTTGATCCAAACTTGCATGGGATCTTGTTGTTGGCCCCTTCCCCCTCCTCTTACTTCCTCCTGTGTTGCTGCTTCCTCCTACACTGCTTCCTCCTCTCAAGCCCTCATCTAGTGGCTCCTCTTGTCCTTCCTCTTCATCTCTTCCTTCATTCTCCTCCTCCTTATCTGGCCCATATAGCTCTTCTACATCAGCGTCTCCTTCAAAGTGATGTAGTGGATCATCCCTATGCCTCTTCATTGCCTCCAACCTAGCCAATATGTCCTCATCTTCAAGATCTTCATCCTCACTTTCACTAACAGTGAACTCCTCAGTAAGCAGCTGTGGGAGTTTTCTTTTTGCTGCCTTGTACTTCTCTCTTTGTATCATATTACTCCTGTACCTCTGAATTTCTTCATTTCTTTTCTGCTCCATCATCTGCTCAATGTGCTCTTGCTCTTGCTCTGTCTCCATGAAATACTCATGCCTCTCATTACCATTGTCCAAAGCAAACTCAGGTTCACTTGGGCCCTTTTGCTTCAACAAACAAGAGCTCTCCTGTGTGTTCATTACTTGGACTGGCTGTGGTTGGGGTTTCACTGGACTGGGGAAAAGAACTCTTGAATTGTCTACCTCATAGACAACTGGTACACCTATTTCTGACAAAGGAACCTGCTCCTCATAAGCATGACCAATGTTCAAATCAACTGGTCTAGGTGCATCACTTCTCATAACTGTAATGTTAACAACATTCTTTCCTTTACTAGCTATGTGATCCAACATTTCTTCCACCTTGTCATCATCAGTTAATTCTTCCATTCCTGACACCCCAGCTCCTGGATCTCTAACATAATACATAAAATCCCTTGCACTATAGCCTTCTACCTCTATTAGGGCAATGAGATTCCAGAAGGTTATGTCTGATAAACAGATTGTTCTTTCCAAGTTATCTCTGTCTAGGAAATGGAACCTCACTTCCCATTCTTCATCATCCAAGCTACAAATTCAGATAAAATGCATTTAACAGTGTTCACAATTATTGTTAAGAGGTCTCATTGGTGGCAACAGAAATTCAGTTTAGAGTGTTAAAATCCAGTTAACAGTGTAAACAAAATTCAGTTAACAGCATACAGTTATCAATAAATTCAGTTAACAGTTAACAGTGTTCACAATATTCAGTTAACAGAGTTAAAATTGTTGGCAACAGAAATTCAGTTAACAGTGTTAAAATCCACTTAACAGTCTTCATAAAATTCAGTTAACAATATACAGTGTTCAATAAATTCAGTACACAGTTAACAGTTTACTGAAAATTCAGTTAACAGCTAACACTAAACCCTAATGCTAGAACCCTAACACTACAACCTTAGCCGTACTACAACTACCCAAGAACACCAACCATAGAACCCTAACACTACAACCCTAACCCTAGAATACCAATCAGGGAAATGACAAAGGAGGAGGAGGATGACTTACTCCACACCGCCGAAGGAGGAGGCAAAATGGTGGCTGCCCGTCGGATTGGCCTTCACCGCCTGGGCGAACGCAGTAGCCGCCGCGTATTCCAACGACTTCGGCGGCAACGGCTATTGGGGAAGAGGCAGCGCGCTCGACGGATTGGAGCTCCCGCAGAACTCCGGTGGATCTCCAGCACCACCGCCCGGAGCATCCCCACCGGCAGCAACTCCCCCGCCGCCGTCCACGCCACTAGGTTTCGTCGTCGCCATGGATTGGAGCTGGAGGGAGAGGACGGAGCAGATCTGGTCTGGTCGGGTGCCGTCGGTCGGTCGGTCCGGCTCAACAAGATGTACGCTCAAACGGCGTCGTCAGCGCGTCCGTTACGCCATGTCACTGTTGGGGAACGTTGCAGAAAACAAAAAATTTCCTACGGTTTCACCAAGATCCATCTAGGAGTTCATCTAGCAACGAGTGATCGGATTGCATCTACATACCTTTGTAGATCACGCGCGGAAGCGTTCAAAGAACGGGAATGAGGAAGGCGTACTCGACGTGATCCAAATCACCGGAGATCCTAGCGCCGAACGGACGGCACCTCCGCGTTCAACACACGTACGGTCAGCGTAATGTCTCCTCCTTCTTGATCCAGCAAGGGGGAGAAGAGGTTGAGGAAGATGGCTCCTAGCAGCAGCACGACGGCGTGGTGGTGATGGAGCTGCAGTACTCCGGCAGGGCTTCGCCAAGCTCTATGGAGGAGGAGGATGTGTTGGAGAGGGAGAGGGAGGCACCAAAGGCGTGGTGTGAGAGGCCCTCCTTCCCCCACTATATATAGGGAGCCTAGGGGGGGCGCCGGCCCTAGGAGATGCAATCTCCTAGGGGGGCGGTGGCCAAGGGAGGAATCCCTCCTCCCCAAGGCACCTAGGAGGTGCCTTCCCCCTTTAGGACTCTTCCTTTCTTGATCTCCTGGCGCATGGGCCTCTTGGGGCTGGTGCCCTTGGCCCATATAGGCCAAGGCGCACACCCCTACAGCCCATGTGGCCCCCGGGGCAGGTGGCCCCATCCGGTGGACCCCCGGGACCCTTCCGGTGGTCCCGGTACAATACCGGTGACCCCGAAACTTGTCCCGACGACCGAAATAGCACTTCCTATATATAATTCTTTACCTCCGGACCATTCCGGAACTCCTCGTGACGTCCGGATCTCATCCGGGACTCCGAACAACATTCGGGTTACTGCATATACATATCCCTACAACCCTAGCGTCACCGAACCTTAAGTGTGTAGACCCTACGGGTTCGGGAGACATGTAGACATGACCGAGATCGCTCTCCGGTCAATAACCAACAGCGGGATCTGGATACCCATGTTGGCTCCCACATGCTCCTCGATGATCTCATCAGATGAACCACGATGTCGAGGATTCAAGCAACCCCGTATACAATTCCCTTTGTCAATCGGTATGCTACTTGCCCGAGATTCGATCGTCGGTATCCCAATACCTTGTTCAATCTCGTTACCGGCAAGTCACTTTACTCGTACCGTAATGCATGATCCCGTGACCAGACACTTGGTCACTTTGAGCTCATAATGATGATGTATTACCGAGTGGGCCCAGTGATACCTCTCCGTCATATGGAGTGACAAATCCCAGTCTTGATCCGTGTCAACCCAACAGACATTTTTGGAGATACCCGTAGTATACCTTTATAGTCACCCAGTTACGTTGTGACGTTTGGTACACCCAAAGCACTCCTACGGTATCCGGGAGTTACACGATCTCATGGTCTAAGGAAAAGATACTTGACATTGGAAAAACTCTAGCAAACGAACTATACGATCTTATGCTATGTTTAGGATTGGGTCTTGTCCATCACATCATTCTCCTAATGATGTGATCTCGTTATCAATGACATCCAATGTCCATAGTCAGGAAACCATGACTATCTGTTGATCAACGAGCTAGTCGCCTAGAGGCTTACTAGGGACATGTTGGTGTCTATTATTCACACATGTATTACGATTTCCGGATAACACAATTATAGCATGAATAAAGACAATTATCATGAACAAGGAAATATAATAATAATGCTTTTATTATTGCCTCTAGGGCATATTTCCAACAGTCACGCATATTGGGCCCCACATGTCGGAAACGCCCTCAACCGAGCCAAATGACATGTTTAGTGCAATCTGCAAAACTGTTACTGAATCCACGGTGGCTTTTGCAAATGATTAGCGACCACGTTGTTTTCTGCAAGATAAGCCCCAAATGTGATGGTTTCTTGCAATTCACTCCACCCATACCAAACATGGGCATGGGACTAATAAACCACTTCCCAAGTCAAAATTCCCTCAACTAATTGCCTCTTATAAATTCCTATTTGTTTTCCCTTAAACAACCAAACACGCTGAGAGTGTACTTGCAAATTAAAAGTTATGTGTATTACATTAGATGCATGATTAAATTTTGACTCAAAATATGAATAGAGCTAATAAACCTGACTAGGGAAGTAATTAAAGGTCATTTCCGAACACGCACACCCAGCACTTCGGATGGGAATGGGTTGGCTCACAAAATCTTCAAGTGGAGATTCAAGACCCCTAGGTTTTGGCTAATTTAGGACTGAACTTCTATCTAAGAATCACAATACCCCTCTGAAAGGCATAAGGTTCCTAGCCAGCCCCTCGGACATGGAGCCGACCAAATGGTCCAATACTGAGTGGCCTCATGCCCTATTGGGCAACATGGTCCGACCCATTTTAATACTTCCTCCGTCTAGGTGAATAAGACTACCCACAATGGAAGTAACATAGGTAGTAACATCATACATATCTAGATAAAATAAATGATGTGACAAGTAATAAATAAAGAAAGAGAGGCATATGGTAACATAGCTAGTTACTACTAGTATGAGTAACATCACACATCAAGGCAAGATGAGTCTATAGGCTAATAAATAAAGTGTTGCATGTTATCATACATATGTTACTCCCCACTATAGTTACTACTCTATGGAGAGGGCACCATCTGAACCCATGGGCATATGCACCCACTTTTCATAAAATGCATTTTAAGCACGTTTTAAAATGTCAAAAAATCAAAAGAAAATATCACGCATACATGTTCGCAAATGTGTGTACGCGGCAGTTTTATGAAAAAATGTCTTTTTGTTTTGCCTTCGCAAAAAAGACAAATTTCGGTGCTTCTAAATAGTGTTTCACGACATAATTTTTTGTCTTTTTGCACAGGCCACAAAAAAGTTATTTTTTCGTGAAACTTTATGCACGCACATAGAACATGCAGACGTACCCGTGCAATTTTTTTTCAGATTTTTTTAGAATTTAGAAATGTGTATTTCAAAGTGGGTTCATATGTACCCGGGTTCATCCATGCACTTCTCCTACTCTATGTTACTATCCATTGTGACTAGTCTAAGGGGGTGTTTGTTTCCAGGGACTTTTTTGTGTACCGACTAGAAAAAGTCCCCCTTAGAGACTTTTTTACCAAACGGGAGGGACTTTTTAGGGACTAAACTAGGTATTTGAGACTAAATGAAGAAAACTCTTAAGGAGTCTTTTTGGGACTTTTTAGGACTTTTCCAACAATGCCTCTCCATGCATCCATTGGCCCGCCACCCCATGGTGTTGTTTGATTGTTATTTTTCTATATACTAAGGGCAACATGGTTATTTAATAACCTCTAGGAAGGGAATAGAGACTTTTTAGTCTTGAAAAACAAACAGGGAGGGACTTTTTAATTGGGACTAGAAAAAGTCCTAGGACTAGAGAACCAAACACCACCTTAGGTTGTGCACCGCAACCAAGGTGGAGAGAGAAACGAAAAAACTTAATGTTTATTTGCTAATTAATACCATTGCATGCAACAAACTGATCACTACATGTCATATTTGGTAGTCTCAAGTCATTAAAAGCATACACGCCTCATATCTCTTATTGGTTGATTCCTTTATTTATGTCAAAAAACAAAAAACAACATGAGAGTTAATGCACCATGCCTATGTGTTTTGGGACTATTTAATTTTCGTAAGATGACTTACAAACCTAGACAGAGGGAGTACTAAATTGCACAAGAACACAAAGCATTTACTACACAACAACATTATTTCAATTAGCATCATGATAGTCCGCCCAATGATAACTGGTTCCAACAATGGGCATTTGTCTGGGTGAGAAGCCAACTCCAAATGAACCTTAAGCTGAATCCATGCAGCAAGAAAAAACAAAACACATGTCACTAGTAGTATCTTGATAGTCCAAATCTACTACTTTGTTGCCTTCTTTTCAACTGCTAACGCCAAAAATCACAAGACATGCCCAATGTCAAACCATGCCAATAAGAATGAATATTGCATTAAAAAATTCAGTGTTTACAAGTAAATTCAGCGTGAGCTACAGCTCCGACATAGCAACGTTCTCCATAAAAGAATTACTCGGATGTAGTCATAACACGACACAGTAGAATAGTAACATGCTTGGATGCGTCATCAAAACTTTCCTCTCGTGATAAGGGGGGAGACCGGCGTGCATGTTCTGCATCAGCATTGGACTTTCCTCACTTGTATGTGGTGGGTAGATTCCTCTCTCCAGATCGACTGCGACCCGCTCTGAACCAGGGTGACATAGTCCCCTTCATTCATGTATTTCGCATCCTGTCAAAATGTCCAAGAAACCCATGATTGATCAGAAAGAAACTTGGGGACTTTGGGGAGCGAAACTTCATGACAAACCAGCATGTTTATATTGTCAGAATGATGATAAAAGGTTTGACTTTGTGAAGCACATGGACTTACCAGCAAGCTGGTAATTGCTCTTGAGAAAGTCTCTTCCGCGTCATCTGAGAACTCCATGAGAATAGGAACCACGCCCTGATAGAGTGCCAGCCGTTGCTTCACTCGTACTCTGCAACAACAGTGGAATGACATCATCAATACTCCAGAGCATCTATTTCCCATTCTGATCATTTATTTGAGTGGATGCTAGGTATCACAGATCAATGCAAAACCCACTCCCATAGTAGATTTCACAAGAGGAAAGCAGCATGGTTAAAAACCACAAAAGAACATACTCATTAGTGAATGCATATACGGTGGACGAGGGACGGTAGTGGCTCAGAAGGACAGCCATGGAGCCCACACGTGTAAACACAATGATCGGTGTACGAAGGGTGTTCGCCATCATTGTAGCATGAGATCCGAACATTTTACTTAATTGGCTTTTGCAGAAGTCATCGTTGAGCAGCGCCTACAAGAATAATCATGGGAAAACATGGGTTAAAACAAAAGGTATAAGATGGTTAGAGTCTAAGTAGTAAACATCAAATAGAGCAGAAGGCACCGCATAGTGGGTTGAAAGTGCAGCAGCTGGAAAAAAGCGATCATACCTTTGGACGTGCAACAAGACTGGGAGCTTTAGCTGGGTCGTATAGGCTGGATTCTGTTCTAAGTGCCACAGTGTGCATCACCTTTACTGCCTTCAATGGGTACCTAAGCACATGAAAAAGCACAGATGTAAGTCCAATGCAATGTTATAGACCAATGTAGATCTGTACCCTCTAGAAATGCCTCTGTGATTGCTTAATTGATATACACAATAAATAAAAGGGATTTAAAAGCTATGACAGGTTAAAACTTACTTCCCGTGGGCAGTTTCACCAGATAGCATAATGGCATCAGCAGCTTCCCGAACAGCAATGGCTATATCAGAGACTTCAGCCCTTGTTGGAGTTGGATGATCTATCATGCTTTCTAACATATTTGTTGCAACAATTACTGGTTTCTGCATGCTTCGGCATGTTCTGATAATCTCCTCCTGTAAAGGTAAAATAGTTGCAGTTTAAATGCAACTGATGCTTCGTTGCATTTTAGGTATATTAAGAAAAAGTACAGAAGGATGAATCTTTTTCTTTACTCCAAAATTTATATAGACATGCTCTGATAAATGCAGTGGTTTTTTTAGTCTCACCTGTAGTAAAGGAACTTCCTCAATTGGAAGTTCAGCACCAAGATCTCCACGAGCCACCATTGCCTATGAACATTTCAAGAAGTTCAGTATTTAGCAGTAATAAATTACACTGTTCAGGATATCGGTAACTGGTACCATATCAGTCGGGGCTGATAAGGGATTAATCGGTGAATCGTCCATTTAACTGAATATATCGGTAACCCATTTATCGGTAGGTTAACTAGGGCCATATCTATATATCCGAGGCTACATAGCAACATACATTGTACTGAATGTCTAAATATGCAATCCTAGGCTACATAGCAACAAGGAAGAGTGTTACCTTTGATGTTCTGATGATATATAGATCAACATAGAAGAGCAGAAACAACAACAACACAGCAGCAGTAATTGTACGTCACTATATAACATCAAATGAGAGCAGCACAG
Source organism: Triticum dicoccoides (assembly GCF_002162155.2). Lineage (NCBI taxonomy): Eukaryota > Viridiplantae > Streptophyta > Magnoliopsida > Poales > Poaceae > Triticum > Triticum dicoccoides. Next base: position 389,124,833 of record NC_041380.1, read on the forward strand.
TAACAGTACTATCTAGAAACATAAGAGAACAGCACAGCAGCAGCAGTACATCAGCATTTACAGAACAACACGAGTTGTGCTTCTGTTCTTGGCATAGGAGAGTAGTTCTGGGCCAAAATATCTCAGTTAATCGGCACAGCCAATAATTCAGCCTGACAACCGATAAATCAGCTTGTCAGACCGATTAACTGGGCCGAATAGGCCTTTCTCGTATCGGAGGGGGGTCGAACAGCAGTTAACTGCAGTTAAATCAGCCGATATTTGTAACAATGATAAATTAGTCCACTAAGGTTGCAAAATATATATTTTTTCGTTATCTCAAACATAAGACCTGCATGCAGCATGTGCAGGATAAATCTAGACTTAAATAGACCAATGGAATTCATACGCCATATAAGAATGATGTGTTTGAAGTTTCAATAAACATGATCACTCATGACAGCTATCTAAGGAAATTTACATGTGGGAAGGAGTTGCTCTTTGTTTTGACATGAATGAACTGATACATTCAAGGCCTTACCCCATCTGAAGCAGCAATAATGGACTGGAGGTTCGGGATTGAATCAGCACTCTCAATTTTTGGAATAACATGTATATCCGCATTAGCACCTGGGTATGAAAGAGCAAAGAAAATATTGAGTAAGCTCCCAATATAGATATCCAGGACTTCCAAAGATGATAGAGAACATTACTTTTCAGGTAAGCCTTGAGTTCATGAATAACTTTGGCATCCTTCACAAACGAAACAGCATAGAAATCAACACCATTTTCGACACCAAACTTGATATCTTCCCAATCCTTCTCTGTTGGGGCAGAAGCATGTCATGTCAGGATTCTGTGCACACCTCTGAGACAATTGAAAATGTTAAGGAAGAAACCAATTAACCTGTTATAGATGGCAGAGTTGCGCTCTTTCCGCGCACATTAAGGTGGCGCCTTGATTTCAACTCCCCACCATCGACTACTACACACTTGACTGTGTCAGCTGTTTTCAACTTCACAGCAAGCGACATCATTCCTCCTGTTAACACAAACAATGCAATGAAGGATTAGTAACTCCAACGTTCTGTATTGTTTACCTGCAAACAAGACAATTTGATTTTGAAGGACAGCCAAATAATCTGATAGAATGAACAGTAAAACTCCCTCTCATTCACAATATGAGTAGTCTAAGACACAACCACACTCTACAAAGCAACACATTGACCATAATTTTCTAAAAGAATATGTTGCTCCCTATGCCGATAATTATTTCTATATTGATGCTCAAAACCTAAAAAACTGCTAATATTATGAAATAGCGGGATTGGAGTTTTAACCAGGAACAGTTGTAGAGAAAATATGAGGGCATGCACTTGCTTTAAAGAGAATTTAATCATCGACATGAAATTATTAGCTAAATGGTGACAGGCCAGTCCTCACCATCCACCAACAGTATGTCACCAGCTTCAACATCGCTTATGAAGTCATCGTAATTCACACTGACAGTGTCTTCGGTGCTCACCCCTCTTTTAATCGTGAAATTGAACTCTTGACCTTCTGCAAGCATGATTGGCTCAGGAAGATCCCCACTTCGCACTTCCGGACCCTGCATCGCTGAACCTTAATCATCTTGCCGCATTTGATTGATGCATTTAATTTAATGAATTCAGTCGTGACATACCTTTGTGTCCAGCATAATAGCAATAGTGTTGCCATCAGTGTTCTCTGCGTTGTACTCCTTGACCAAATCAATCACTTTTTGGTGTGACTGGTGGTCACCATGGGACATATTCATACGCGCAACATTCATTCCAGTCTCTGCAAGCTTCCATATCATCTCACGAGTGTTGGTCGAGGGGCCTATGGTGCAGACTATCTTTGTCTTCCTCCGGGGACTCACATCCACTGCTTGTGAGGTGGCGTCAGTACTGACATCAGTATTGCTCTGCATGCAAACAAGATAAATCAGTCACCGAATGAACCACATGTTTGGAATGGCTAAATCTCTCATCGCGTTTAGCATATTGCAAAGCAAAAGTAGCAGGGAAACAAATGGGTTGTTAGCTAAACAATCCAGAAATTGCTCAAGAGCTGCCATAGAGGATGAATTGCCTCCAATAATCATCAGCCAGCCATTTTTCAAGTTCGGACCGTTTTTTTTTTGTAGTAAGATCAGAGCAATATAAAAGGAGCTTGCAGTTCCCCGAATGTAATGTGGTAGAGATGAGCAGATCAAAAGCCCTATACGGGTGACGGGGCGAGGCTATCGCAAGCTGGAACAGATCACGTCGGAGTCTCAAGCACTGCGCTCGGGATCAAACCATCGGTCACTAACGAAGTGCGCGGCAAGGACGACGCTATATAATAAGCACAAACAAACAAATCCCAGCAAGACAGGAAACGGCGAACCCAACTGCGGTGCTCGGAATCAAAATCGCCGGACACTGCAAGAGCGCGGAGCGACCAGGCCAGCCGCTGGCTCGAGCGGCCCGCATCGAACACCGAGAGCATAAGGCAAGTCTCTACTCGGCGCACATGGTGGAGCAGCACTAGGGAAGCAAGAAGAACGCGCGCAGCAGGGACGGGGAGAGCCGTCGGACGCTCACCAGAGCGGAGAGGGAGCCGTTGGTCCCGGCGACGGAGAGATCCGCCGCCACCTTCTCAGAGGCGGAGGTCCGCAGCACCCGCGCGGCGACCGCCCGCCTGGGCTGCGGGGGCGCCGCCACCGCCGCGGCCGGCCTGGCCACGCGCGCCGTCGCGGCGAACCCGCGCACCATCTCCGCCGCCGCCGCCATTGCTTGGAGGACGCCCCGCGGTTCGCGCTAGAGACGGGAATAGGGAGGAGCTGGTGGTCGTGGAGAGAGGGAGGGTTAATGTTGGGAGGAGCTGCGAGGAGGGGAGCACCGCCCGTTCCCTCCGTGGGCCGGGCCTTTATACGCCGAGTGGTGGTTGTGGGGGGCCTCCGGAGGCCCCGGAGCCAGGCGGCGCGGTCCATCCGATGCGCCTCCGCTCCTCGTCGCCTCGCCTCGGTTCCAACGCCCAAGAAAAGGTTCCAGCGCCCAAGAGACCCGGAGACCAGCGTGCCTGCCTGGCACGAGCCAGTTTCGTGCGGGACCCGCTGGGGGCAGCGAAATGGTGGGCTGCTTGTTGCCAAGCGTCTATTTTGTACACGCACACGCAACATTGCACACAAGTCAAGTCAAGTGCACCTCACACGTGGTTATTTTTTCCTTGCTCATTTTATTGCTCGTCAGGAAACATGGTTACAGTCAGCGGCGCGGCCACCAGCCTGACCAAAATAAAGCTGCTCATGAGGGCGAGCATAAATTCCTGTATCTCACAAGCTGAATGAGCTGAACGTTGAATCTGAACCATTAAATGCAAGAAGTTGTGACTCATCTCCACTACTATTAAACAAACAAGTTGAGGCAGAAATATTAGATCTCAACCACATATCCATCATTCATCAATTGACCAGATTGTCCCAATGTTGTATCACATCAAATTCACATATTTACTAATTAATTTTAACCATCTCCGTAATATCTTAAATAGGAATTATTGCACCTTAAGTATACCTTCATTAGGATACAAAGCATCACGTCACATATAATCATCAGAACACTAAAATAGGAATCATTTCGTCTCAATTACACTTTCATTAGGAAATAAATCATGACAACATATATCATGTAATTGGGAAAACACATTAGCCAAATATAACGCCGCCGCACACCTTCCACTCCTTCCACCACGTACATCCTCCTCCAAAACTGCCCACGCTCAGCTAGAAAAACTTTCACACTGTATCCTCGTGCTCGCGCCGCCAGGGCCGAACCTGCGCATGCCACCCCGACTCAACCTTTGGTGGGAGAATACTAGAGCGATAGAATGCAACAGCATCCCTCAGAAGTTTCAATATATACCTTTTGCATTAGAAGTTTGCATATGTTAGTGATTCTTTTCTGTATAGGAAATCTCCTCCGCTCAATACAACAAAGTAAATCATTATTCATGTGCCAAAAACAAATCATTACTTCATTATTATGACCTATTGATTTTTAATATTAATTAGTACATCGCTAAACTCTTTTTTGTTGTTGAATGTTTTTTTCTTTTTTTTTCTTTTTTTCTCTATCTAGTGGTTCCAACAGTTAACTACAGTATGTGAGGTAGTTATTCAACGTCGATACGTCTCCTCCCCCTGAAAATGTATCGCCGAAAATCTTGAAATAAATACAAGATAAATGCGAGCACCAGGATTTGAATCCTGGTGGACCGGGATATCACTGTCCATCTAACCATCTCAACCACATGTTGAATTGCACCTGCGTGTCCCCGCAAAATACAAAAATAATTACAATTGTAGTATATGCGTCCTCCCATAGGTGGCATGGTCCGCAGATCCGAACCCAGCCCGTACCAACGTCCTCCGATGCGTACTGATTGGGCCCATTGGCCGGTGCAATCAGAACGGCCGCGTGCGCGGAGAGGAATATGCCACGCGAGGCGGATCCTGTTTGGGGGGATGGGCGGTTGGGGACTTCTCGGGCCGCGCGGAGACGGCAATGTGTCGGACGATGCAGACAAGAACAAACTGGCTGGAGCGAGTTTTTCCTCCAAAAGAAAACAAGGGCAAGTTGGCCGGAGCTCGTCGCGCCTGCCCTGCCCTGCGTGCGGAGCTAGGCTATGCGAGCAAACGTTCCCGTCGAGGCGATGTGGACGGAGAAAACGATGACAAACATCCATCTCCCTTTCCTGCCTCCATCACCACCACCGTGTGTGGCGTAGCCAGCGAGCTATATCTCGCTACTTTGTTCAACAAAAAAAGGAAGCAGGATATATCTCAGCCTCTCGAGTCCTGGCGTATGGCTCCCCGAGTTTCGGCGTGAGATCTCAACTGCCTGCCCAAGTCGGCAGCGTGCCTCTCACGCCTGAGAACACGCACGCCAATTTTTCTCCTTCTGATTTACCGGCGCAAAATCGTTCTGCGTCACCACAATTTACTGTATTGTGTGAATCGAACCTTCCATAGTTATGGGAGATACCGGACAAGTACAAACATCAGTGCACACGCCGTTTGTTCGTCGGTTCATCGATCTGGCCTCATGGCAGATGAATCCCAGGGCCGACAAGACCGATAAATAAACCCTGGCTAATACGGAAAACACCGTTCGGCTCGTGCAGATTATTCTGATGTACACAAGGTAGACTGCTTTTGTTTTTGTTTTCGCGGTCACAAGAAAACACACTTCACAACCAGGGTGATGCTTCCTAAGGGACAACAGAAAAAGGAGTGGGGAACAACACTTGCCACCGATCGTTACAGGTATCGACGCTGAGGTGCAAGAGAGGTCTCATGTCAGCTCTATGGACTTCAAGGAGAACACAAACCGCTCTGCTGACAGTGATTAAGAGTCGACTCCAAACGGAAGAACTGCGGCCGCCACTGCCCTCCCCTCTTCATTCAGAATATTATAGGTCGAAGCCGCATTCCTCTGCCAAACAAATATGGGCCGTTATGTATCACAGTATCGAAGTTTGTGTTTCGAATTGAGATTTTCAGCATAGACGCTATGTTGTACTTGGAGGGGGGAAATGCATTTGAACTTTACCGAATCGATGGCCTCCAGTTTCATCCCAGTTGACCGAATGAACTTGCGCAGCTCAGGACTGACTGGCTGGACGTATTTCCCGCAACCAAGAATCAGAATCTCTGGAGAAACACGGTATATTGGATGTTAATAACCAAGTAACGCTAATTTGGTTCAGAAATACAAACAACAGAACTGTCCACCCCTGGGCCCTGAGGAAATATTGTTAATTTTTAACAATGAACTTGGATAAACTACTAGAGCAACATGTTGAACCACAACACGGAAGTAAAAAAAACAGACCGCAATATCTTGAACGCGTAAACAATATTCATTTTTACTAAACATGAAATGGCCACCCTTGGGAACCATGCTCATCTGACACGATAAAATTATGATAAGAAAATGTCATGTATAACTGTAGGGTACTGGCCAAGATACCTGGGATTGGGTGCACAATTTTGAAGATTGATAAACTGCATTATCGAAGGAATATAAGTTGTCAGTAAATAACAAACAAACAGGAATAGATTCAACAGCGCTACTGCAAACAAATGGTATCACATGGTCTAATAGAGTCATTGCTCAAGACATATATACAGCAGATAGTACATTACTGTGCAAACCTTTACCTTTCAGCAGTTATATCCGCAAATGTTTTGGGTGTCCAGGTCATTATCTTGTTTTCTACTATCAGCAAGCTCCCTTCATACTTTACATTGTTAATCTTGAATCCAGTGTCATCGTAACTGCAGAGTATTTCAGTCATCTGATCAAATACACAAGTTCGACATAACTAAATGAGATAGTAGAATGAAATTTTCTTCAGAACTACACACAACTGAAAGCATAACAAGAGAAATCTAAGCCCCAAGTCATGGCAAATTCAAGTGTGTCCCCAATCACTATTTTTGACACTCTTGGTTACTCTTGCCAATTGTATATAAGCGAGACTGAGATGATGATTCTCAGGAAAGGAACCAAAGTTAGCAAACTAAAGGGGAATGTTAAAAAAATCCACTATGTGTTGTACTATCCACCCCTCATGACAGTAGAGCAAAGTGATTCTCATAAGAGAAAGTAAGAAACAGATGCACCTCTCCCAGCTTTATATTGAATCTAAGAACAAGATCAGTACCTGTGAATCATTTATTTTTCTCTTGTTCCTTAGCTAAGTTCCTGTGGAATATTGTGGGATGTGCTCTAGGGAACCAGAGAGCTCCAATGTCTTTTTTCGACCTGTGCCAGAACTGGTTGTCTAGCTATACTGGCAAAGATAGGGTAGTTGTTTTATTGGGTACTGCTCTCTCTTGTGGTCTATATGGAAAACAAGGAACAAATCCAGTTTTCAAAGTGTCATGCCTACAGATCCTACTGGCATTATCTTTCTTGTTTGTTCCCTAATTGACTCTTGGAAAAATCTGCAGAAAAGAGGGGTACAAAACATGCTGCATCAGGTGTCTAGACGGATCGTGAGGGTGACCCGTGATGTCTTCAGAGGTGGGCATGGTTTGGCGCCGCATGTGAGAAGGATCTTGTGAAGCTAGCCGCTGGAAATGCTTGCTGGCCTCGAAGCCTTTATGTTAATTTGGTTGTCGTCCTTTACTCTGTTGATACCTTTGTAGGTAGTGTGACACTAGGCCTTTTCTGGGCTAGTTTTGGGTAGATTGAAGCATCCTGATGTGGTGATATATATCAGCGGTGTGATGATTAGGCTTGCTACGCTGGAGCATCCTGGTGTGGTTCTAGATCAGTGATGTAATGGTTGGTTTGTTGCCCTGTAAACAAGTCCATTTTCATAATGAATATGAGGGCCGTGTGGCCCCTTCGGTCGAAAAAAAACAAGATCAGTACAAGGCTAAGTCATACTATGCAACTTAACAAGGAAAACAGGTACAATAAAACAACCGTGTGACAGCCTTACGCATCAGAAGTTTAAAATAATGGTTCCCAAAAACAATACATGTAAATAACTCTGAGGTTTTGAATGCCCAAACCACTAGATGTTTTTCATGCATAGCGGCTTCCAGCTACCAACGGCAATTCTGTTTGTTTTCCTTATCATTCAACCTGCCCCCAACACCCCCAGGATAAGAACTAAGAAACCACTTTTACACCTAGCTAATTTCTTTTTGGCTTTCTAAATAATAGGCTAGTGGTCTTCCTAAAACCAAAATAATTTGAGAGGCAAAAATGACAGTTCGCAGCCTAAAAAAAGTCGCTCAAACATGTTGTGTTCCCCTTCATTCAGCAAAAAAGGAGATTGATTCACTTTTGTTGAAGTTACTGGTCAATCCTCAGAAATTATTCATAGCAGTACGTGAGTACAGCATCATTTTCAGATTCCTAGCAACTAAAGGGGAAAAAAGGAAAAATGGCAGCTGCATCCCTTTACTTGCAAGCAATAATATGAGTTAACCATCCTATATCAAGATGATCACTTCTAATCAAAACCTCTTCAGTCTCACTCCATCTGCTAGAAAATGTTATTGAAATTCGTGATATGAATTATCAACGTAAGTATCTAAAGCATTCGTCTGGTTTAATCCTACAAACAGCTAGGATTAGTAGGTAGAACAAGAGTATCTACAGGCTACAGCACTCTCCTGTGGGCAGTATCTGGTTTTAAGAGAAGAACATCAGTTTGTAACCAAACTTCCGGGCACTGATCAACCACAGGACCCTTCAGATAATTTTGTAAGTAATTAAACCTCCAGATACTGACGGATTTGAGTGATATTTTGTAACCTGTTATTTTGGGAAGAGAGTACATTGATTAATCTACAACTACCAGGATGATTCTTCGACCATACATCAAACATTGAGCTTAAAACGCAATCATGGTCAATCTCATTCCACAAATCTACATATCCACGGATATATTTTGAAGAAGGCAATCTGGCTATCGCACAGCAAAAGCTGAAAACAATTGAAATGGAACGGGGAGGATGTAAGGAGAGGTTACGTTTGGAAGCGGAGCTGGTCTTCGGGGACGGTGTCGATGAGGTTGATCTGGTCGTAGAGCGAGAAGGTCCTCCTGATCAAGCCAAATCCACATCCCGGTCAAATCAAATCCAGCACGCGTCATCCACCAGCATCGCCTACGAAGGAGGGGGAAGCCGATGCGTACCTGAGAGACGGGAGGTGCCTGAGCCTGGGAGCGTTGGAGTTGGAGATGGAATCGCTCCGCAGCGACCTCACCAGCGTCGCCAGCGCCTTTTGCCCCCGCGCCGCCGCCATGTCCTCCTCCTCTTCCTCGCCGCCGGTCGGTGGGGGCGTGTCCTGTTCTAGGGGGTTCGGGAGTTTTCGACCCACCACCTCTGGAATGTTTCGAATTGCGAATGGCTCCTTACATGGACAGCCCACGTGGCCCATGTTGCAGTTGACTGGGCTGGGCCTCGAATTATTCTGAGGCTGCGCTGTGCGACGGCGACGGCGACGACGACGACGACCAGGAGATGGCTGCGGCGGCGGGGGGCGGCGGAGGAGCGAAGGCGACGGTGGCGGAGCAGATAGGGCAGGCGGTGCAGTCCACCTCCAACCTTCTCCAGCTCATGGAGCAGTCCTCCCCTGCCCAGGTCTCCCTCCCCCTCTCTTCCTCTCTCCTTGTCTGTTTCTTGCTGTTTCGCATCCGTTTGGATGTGATACAAGAGCAACAATTTGTCAAGTCTGGGGAATTTCGACAGGAAGTAGGTGCTGATTCGTGCAGACTGTTTATTCAGGTGCCCCCAAGGGTGTGAATCTTGCGATAGACGTGGTAGTTCCTCCTTGCAGTTAGGTTTTGAATGAATTTTCACGCCATTGTGATTGCTTCCTAGTTAATCTGTTGCATCTTATAATCTAATATTTTGTGTCAAGACCGCATTGAACATTTTGTCCACATTTATCAAGTAGTGAGAGCTTTGATTGGCATTGAGAAAGTTGCAAAAATACTGCTCTGGAGTGTTCAGATGCAGCATGGTATTACAGTTCTAGATTATTTGTGTGCTTTCATTCTTGTCCAGACCTCGTGGTGCTTAATCAATCAGATTGCTAGTGGAAGTCACCCTGATTGCGATAATGTTCTGTCCCCCAAAATATCGAAGTTACAAGCCTACAATTACAAAATATGCTAGTTCACTGAATTCAGGAGTCTCAGTATAATTTTGACTATGGGGTCTGTGTCCAGAATAAATATTTTGTATCATTGTGCTAACACGGGGTCCTTTTTGTCACAGGTCCACTTGGCTAAACTCCCTAAGAATCTCTTGGCAAAAGCATCTCTTACAAAGAACACAGAGCAAGTAAAATGTCATTTTGCATTGATGTGAAATTATATCCCTGTAATGTAGCTATTGACATTTGTATCCTAACATATTCTAGGTGCTACAACAACTACCTAATGTAATTTCTTCCTTGGATGCTTTTATGGACAGTAGTTTGCAAAGGTGACTGCCCGAACTTCATGTCATTTACACAGTCATCTTGCTAATAATATTCTAAAGCACCTGTAGCTTTTCCAAAGAGCTTCTTTAACCATAATTTATTCTCTACATATTTCTACCGCATGGTTGAAGGTACTTTTCCTCTTTGTCACCTGTGGTAACATCATATTTTAAACTATGCAGCGCATCTCAAATTAAGACTGTCACACAACTGTTGTCAAACATGGAGACCACCCAGCTCAAATCTATTTTGCCTGCCTCTCGATTACAGAAAGATCAAAAGAATACTGAGCCTGGAGAACTCAGGGTTGACTGATGTGTTCACTGTGGCTTATGCGAAAAGGTAGTTTAGTGTTTCTTCTTTGGGACACCTCTTATTCTTGTTTGTTTGGTGCATAAATGCATTGATTTTTGTTAACAAATTATCTCCAATTGAACTAATCTTTGCTAGTGTTTATTTAAAAATTCAGTGTGATTGAAAGCAAACTAAACACTAGCTTTGGGTTATTCATGAAAGGTGCTTGGTCAATCATCACTTCGTCACTACATTTGACATGTTTCGGTGATTGACTAAAACTCAGAATTTTCTACTTCAAATCGCATATTGTTGTATTGGATGTGGACCATCTATTTCTTTACTGTGCTAGGCAGTAGGCACAACGTCATGCCTGAAATTGTGTCTGAGAATCGTTTGGGGTTAATGGTAACTGCAGAATGTGGAACTAGTAAAGATCTCAGGATTACTTGTTTGCTCCCCATGTTTACCCTACCAAAAATGTGGTTAGCCAATATTTTGGTTGAGGTTTTGCATGCCTGTGAGTTGGCCAACATTGGCTAGAAAAATGAACTAGAGTTGCGAAAGAGCATTGGCATGCCAAAAAGTTGGCAATCATCCAAACAAGGACCAATGTTTTGGCCATGACCAAAAAATTCGGTAGGGTGGACATTGGTGGCAATTCAAACATACCCTGAACTCATTTTTCTTTTGCAAACTGTTTTTTGTTGGCATGTGGAACCTTTGTATCTCTTTTTTATTCAAATGGAGGGATTGCTTCATCTAAACAAACTGATTCATTTTTTTTCCATTTCATAGCAAATCTTGGCATCTCACCAAAGCCTAGGCTTAGCTGACTTCTGCTGGAGAACCAAGGTAGTAACTGAAGAATTGTACTAGTTAACAAGACTCAGGTGGCGGGTGGCTCTGGAATGTGCAAAGGGCCCTTGTTGTGTTTCAGAGACGATGAGATCTACATAGTGAGCTTAGGGATACTTCTTTTAAACTTTAGACCTTTAGTGTGGGTTCTGTAGAACTGTGAAACCATTATCTGTGTGCACTGTGGTTTGGATGATCTGTAGAACTGTGAAACCATTATCTATGTGCACTGTTGTTTGAATGGCTCGAGGTAACGGGCCTGCTGTCACTGTCATAATGCTTACTGCAAATTATGTTGATACCCTGAGGAATTATCTCAGCTAAACGAGATACTCGATCGCATCCAGAGCTTATCAATCTCGGACAGTCAGACCTCGGTTTATGACAAGATCAGACTTAAAGCCGACGATCGGGAAATTTACGTCCCACCCGCCACCCACCTAGTCGCCACAGTCGATGATTTAACCGGCGTGTTAGACTACGTGGAGGCTACCGACATGGATGAAGATGTCGACGGCCCTCCAGAAACCACTACGCCGTTGGTCAACACCGGCAAGTGGACCGCAACATCTACTTATGATGTACTCCTTCCCGGTGAAAAGTGTACATCTAGAAATTTTAAGACAAATTATGGAGTGGAGTAAAAAAATGCATTGGGAAATTGCAAGCCACCATCTCTCTCCTCTTTAATTACCCAACCCCCAATGAGCTAAGTGCATGTAGCAATTAATAAGACTATGTATAGAATGCTATTGGTCTTGATTACCGTGTGAGAAAATACTTTAAAGTGCATTGGAAAGATAGAAGTATACTCTTTTGTGGACAAATTTTAAATATGAACTTACATTCTTCAGCGGACAGAGGGAGTATACATGGTAGATACTCCCAAGAACCCGTCAAGACGTCGGTGAAGGCACGAGAGAGATACCAACCGGGACCCCGGTAGGCCCGACACCACTACCAACAACGGTGCGGTAGCTGATGAGGCCGACAATCTAGAGGAGGATTTTCAAGCCTCCTCAGGGCAACAACACAGTCCCGCAGGAATCCCCGAGGACGAAGGATTACCTCTTTGAAGGGGCTGACGACAATTACTTACCTTTGTCCGAGGAGGACGAGAGTAGGGTTTCGGTGACCGCCTCCAGGGGTTGCCATTTGTAAGGGTTCGGTGACCGTGCTCAAGGGTCCCTTAGTGGAATAACGACATCTTGCATTGTGCGAGGGCGTGAGGAGATTACGGTGGCCGTAGTGGCATTTTGGGGAGCATTGTGCCTCCACACAGCAACAAACGAAGATTAGCATCCGCAAGGGTGTGAACTTCGGGATACATCGTCGTCTCTGTGTGCCTCGATTATCTCTTACCCGAGCCATTACTTATGCACTTTACTTTGTGATAGCCATAGTGTTTCATGTTATATATCTTGCTATCACTTAGTTGTTTATATTGCTTATCATAAGTTGTTCATGCACATAGGTGAACCTAGTTGTATTAGGTCATGTGCTTGACAAATTAAACGCTAGTTTATTCTGCATTTGTTAAAGTCTAAACCGTAATTATTTTATTCACAACCCCCCTCTAGGGGACATCCACGATCTTTCAGCCACCCAATGTTCCTCTTGTACGTGCAGATACCATTAGAGGTGGTACATTTGTGCTGCTTCAGCAAATTTGTTCGAGGGATCAGACTACTGAGTTAACTGAGGGAGATCGGCGACGAGGAGGAGAGAACTCTGACGATGCGCTACTGTGACGCCCCCGATTCAACCGTACACTAATTATACATGTAAATGTGTATGATCAAGATTAGGGACTTACGGGAAGATATCACAACACAGCTCTAGACACAAAAAAAGAAATAAAACAAGCTTCATATTACAAGCCAGGGGCCTCGAAGGCTCGAATACAAGCTCGATACACAAGAGTCAGCGGAAGCAACAAATATCTGAGTACAGACATAAGTTAAACAAGGATGCCTTAAAAGGCAAACACAAAAACAACAACGATCGAAGAGGCAAGGCCTCCTGCCTGGGACCTACTAACTACTCCTGATCTTCGGTGGCCTCCATGTAGTAGTATCCGTTGGTGGTGGCATCTGGCTCCTGGGATCCACCATCTGGTTGCAACAACCGGAAAGAAGAAAGAAGAGGGGGAAAGGGATAGCAAAGCAACCGTGAGTACTCATCCAAAGTACTCGCAAGCATCAGATCTATACTAAGTATGCATTGGTATCAAACGGAAGGACTGTATCAGTGGACTGAACTGCAGAATGACAGAATAGAGGGGAAGGCCTAGCCTATCAAAGACTAGCATCTTCAAGCAGCTCCAAGCATCTTGCAGCATGTAGAAGAGTAAAGAATAGCAGTTTATATTTAACAAACATGTTGTAGCATTAATGGCCAGAGATCCTTCCTCGACTCCCTGCGAGAAAGCAATCCCGGGGCCACATATCTCAAGTATCCATTTCTAGTTGTAAAAGATCAGGATATAAGTCTGAACGTCCATTACTGTGGACACGGCTATTAATAGATAATCTTCCCTGCAGGGGTGCACCATGTTTTCCAACAGGCTTGATTACTCTGGCCGGACACACTTTTCTGGGTCAATGCCCGGCCTCGGAAGATCAACATGTCGTAGCCCTACCTAAGCTCAGCAGAGAGGTCCCCGTCGGTCTACATCCTAAGCACTCTGGGGTCTGGGCCCATCGCCCGTTGCACTCCGGGTCATCGCGCGCAGGGCGATCCAGGCCACCTCCATTGGGGCGCCGACCAGGCCGTGCCACAATGCTGAACTGGACGTCTGACAAAGCTTCGGTTGATACTACGTCGTCGAGGCCCATAACTATTCTCGCGTGGTGGTTAGTGCGTAAAGGACAAAGGCCAACTCAGAACAAATACCCAAACCATAGTGTATTATTAGCTTGCGGAGACGAGCAGAGACTCACGATCGATGTGACCTCGTCGCCCTGTCTCGGGGACTTACGGCAAGGGCCCAGAATGCCCGGTTGTGCCACATAATGTAACGCCCCGAGACCGATGTGCCAGGTGTCCTCCAGTTATTCGCTGTTGTTGCCTTGTCATGTGCTTGCGTGTCATGCATTGCATACCATCTCATCATGTGCATTGCATACCATCTCATCATGTGCATTGCATCATCATGTTTTCAAAACCTGCATTCATCCGGGTTCCCCCGTTCCTTTCGTTGTCCGTTTTGAGTCCAACCACACTTACCCGAGCCCGCGGCACGTCCGAAATATTATTTTATAAGTGGCCGGAAAATGTTCTCGGAATGGGATGAAAGTTGGCGTGCGGTGTTTTTATGTTGTAGGTAGGCCGCCTGTCAATTTTCGTCGCATTCGGAGTTCGTTTGACGCCCCAACGGATAACTATAGCGGGAATATAGTCGGTCTAACGTCGGACGTTTTCGGTCTCCGAAAACAGTCGCCGGGCCTCACTCTCTTCTCTTCTCTCAGCTCGATACCGTCTACACAGCCCACTACCTACCGCCAGGTCCAACCTAACTTCTCTCGTTAGCTCGCGGCCCTCCTCGCGCGCGCGTCCGATAGTTGTCCCGAACCCGACTCGGACTTTCGTCACTGTTGGATTCGGTTCATCCCCAAACATCCCTAAAACATCTCCCTTTTCTTATTTGGACTCCCTATCTATCTATTTCTCGACCGTCCGATTATGATCGTAAGGACGAGATATCCCTAACTTAATCCCACTGCTATATATATAAACCATCCTACCATAACCTAACCCTAGACCAACTCCCTCATTTTCCTCACCCCGCCGCCACTCTCCCCATCGGGATCCACAACCGGCCAACCACCTCCCTCCTCTTTCAGCCACCTTCCAAATCCATCGAGCCATCCAGCCATGCGTCTTGCTCCTCCTCGATCCCCTCGCGCCCATGGAGCCCGAGCCCCTCAAGCGAAAACCGACCTCGACCTGGCCGACCGGAGCACCAGGTCATGCTGCAGCTCCCCGTCGCCTCCCTCTCCTCCCTTTCCCCCTCCCTATTTCCCTCTCTCAGCTCTCTCCCTTATCTTATTCACAGGAACAGGGGACGCCATGAAAGAAACTACCTACTCCTTGTTGACCGCCTCGTCCCGGAGTAGCTCGCCGGCATTCTTCGTTGTCCTGGCGCGTCCGCCACAAAGACCGGCTGGATCCATGCGCTGCCTCGACTCCAACCTGTCGGAGTCGCTTCGCCGTTGGCCGAACCCTCTGCCTCGTATTCTGCGGCGTCGAGCACCAGCAGCTCGATCGTTCACATTGACCGAGCCACGCGCCTGGGTCAGCGCCGCCGACCTGAGCCCTGCAGGTCGCCGTGTGCCCTTGATTCTCCCTTCTCGTTTCTGCTGTACTTCCCTAGCTCTCTCTCACACTATCTGTCTCTCTCTGCGTCCCTTTCTTCACAGCACGTCGCCATGGCCGACCCTACCAAGCTCCAGCCCGCCGGCCACCATCTCCTGTCATACCCGCCTGGTCCCGGACGTCTTCGTCGACCGCCGGCCATCCCTGCTCGCCTTGCGCGTCGCTGTCGTCGCCTTCGTGCCGCAACCCAAATGCTGCTCCGCGCCGCGCTGGCTCCTTCTGTCGGGAGCAGACAGAGGAAGCCGCCCC
The DNA here is from genome assembly GCF_002162155.2 of Triticum dicoccoides. Taxonomy (NCBI): domain Eukaryota; kingdom Viridiplantae; phylum Streptophyta; class Magnoliopsida; order Poales; family Poaceae; genus Triticum; species Triticum dicoccoides. Next base: position 389,140,612 of record NC_041380.1, read on the forward strand.
TGCCCGTTGACTTCCCACGCCCGCGTGTGCGCAAGGGCCTCAAGGCTAGGGGCGCCCAGCTCCTTCCGCTCACCCAGCCAACCAAGGGCCAGCATCGCCATGGTCGCCGGCCTTTGTTTTTCCCGCTGTGAGCAACTTCCTCCATTACTGCAGCTTCGTTCTTTTCCTAGATCCGTTCTGGCATGTAGAGGTTATTTAGAGTTGCCACTAAGTTTTACCACAAGCATATCAACTAGCCCAGTGGCTAGCGCAACATCTATCCATCCCAGGGGTCCAGGGTTTGTGTCCTGGCCGGCCCCATTTTTTTGCTAGGTTTTCCTATTATTTTGCACTCCCACTGTTGGGCCAACCAGATCCAGCCCGAGATGTATTTTTTTCCGCAGAACGTTTTAGCTATTTTCCTGAGTACTACCCGTTTTGCAGAATAGTCCCTAGAGTTCATGCATTTAATAACTCACAAATGGTGCATCGGTTTAAAACAATTTAAATATGTAAAATGCTTAGAATTTCATATAGTTTCATAATATGTCATTTTCACCCATGTTTAAAATGTTTAAAATGTTGTTTGTGTAACTTTGTCCATATGCCATGCTAAAATGGTTTAATTCATAACTAAATAACCGTAACTCGGAATTTAATAATCTTTATATGTAAATGGGGTAGAATTTTGCATAGTTTAACATGGTGGCATCACTTTGCATGTTCAACAACTATAAAATATGGTTTAGGGCAGAACAGTACCGAACCTAATATATGCATATGGGGATTACCGGAATTGTTGTTCGTTGCTTCCGGCCTCATTTAACCTTGACTAGATAGGTAGTTTTGCTTTGCTTCACCCTCTTGCCATGTTTAACAACATTTAATATTGTTGGGTACATAACCAAGATCGAACTTAATAAGTCACGTGGTGTTTCGTCAATATGCAACGGAGTTGCATATTGAGCTCCACTTAATTTGTAGTATTGCTTGTGCACTTTGCCATGCCATGCTTCATTAAACCGGACATGCATCATACTTGATTGTGCATCATGCCATGTTTATGTGGTGGTTGTTTTACTATGATTGTTTGCTTCTTTCCGGTGTTTGCTTCTTCGGGTTGGTTCCGGTAACGTCGCGTTTGTGAGGACCCGTTTGTCTACGTCCGTTTGTCTTCTTCATGGACTCGTTCTTCTTCCTTCAGGATTTCAGGCAAGATAATCATACCCTCGAAATCACTTCTATCTTTGCTTGCTAGATGCTCGCTCTTTTGCTATGCCTATGCTGCGATACCTACCACTTTCTTATCATGCCTCCTATATTGTTGAACCAAGCCTCTAACCCACCTTGTCCTAGCAAACCGTTGATTGGCTATGTTACCGCTTTGCTCAGCCCCTCTTATAGCGTTGTTAGTTGTAGGTGAAGATTGAAGTTTGTTCCTTGTTGGAACATGGAGATGTTGTTCCTTGTTGGAACATGGTTACTTGTTGGGATATCATGATATATCTTATTTAATTAATGCATCTATATACTTGGTAAAGGGTGGAAGGCTCGGCCTTATGCCTGGTGTTTTGTTCCACTCTTGCCGCCCTAATTTTCCGTCATATCGGTGTTATGTTCCCGGATTTTGCGTTCCTTACGCGGTTGGGTAATAATGGGAACCCCTTGACAGTTCGCCTTGAATAAAACTCCTCCAGCAAGGCCCAACCTTGGTTTTACCATTTGCCACCTAGCCTTTTCTTTCCCTTGGGTTAGGCCAGCCCAAGGGTCATCTTTATTTTAACCCCCGGGGCCAGTGCTCCTCTGAGTGTTGGTTCAACTGAGCGATGTCCGGAGCTACCAGGGGCAACTCTGGGCTGGCCCACCTGACGTCTTGCTCATCCGGTGTGCCTTGAGAACGAGATATGTGCAGCTCCTATCAGGATTTGTCGGCACATCTGGGTGGCTTTGCTGGACTTGTTTTACCATTGTCGAGGATGTCTTGTAGAACCGGGATACCGAGTCTGATCGGAATGTCTCAGGAGGAGGAATATCCTTCGTTGACCATGAGAGCTTGTGATGGGCTAAGTTGGGACACCCCTGCAGGGATTTGAACTTTCGAAAGCCGTGCCCGCGGTTATGGGCAGATGGGAATTTGTTAACGTCCGGTTGTAGAAAACCTGAAGTTGACCTTAATTAAAATGTATCAACCACGTGTGTAACCGTGATGGTCTCTTTCCAGCGGAGTCCGGGAAGTGAACACGGTGTTGGAGTTATGCTTGACGTAGGTTGTTTTAGGATCACTTCTTGATCATACTTTTATCGAACGTGCTTTGCCTTCTCTTCTCGCTCTCATTTGCGTATGTTAGCCACCATATATGCTAGTCGCTTGCCGCAGCTCCACCTCATACTTTTACCTTACCCATAAGCTTAAATAGTCTTGATCGCGAGGGTGCGAGATTGCTGAGTCCCCGTGGCTCACAGATACTTCCAAAACCAGCTTGCAGGTGTCGTTGAACCATGCAGATGACGCAACCAAGCTCAAGGAGGAGCTCGATGCAGATCTTGTCCTTTGTGTTGTCCCGTTTCCAGTTGATCAGTAGTGCTGCCCAGTTGGGGTGATCGGGACCGTGTCGCATGTTGGGTTACCTTTTATTTTGGCACCGTAGTCGGGCCATGAGTGTTTGAATGATGTAATGTTATTTATGTACTTGATTGACGTGGCGAGTGTAAGCCAACTATGTTATCTCCCCTTTTATTATCTATATATTACATGGGTTGTTGTGAAGATTGCCTAACTTGTGACATATGCCTTCAATGCGATTATGTATCTAAGTCGTGCCTCGACACGTGGGAGCTATAGTCGCATCGAGGGTGTTACACATAATTATCTTGCAGGTGCTCTCCGGGCCCGCCCAACTTTCACCAAGGTCTCAAGTAAAGTCAAGGTAACCGTGTGTCCAAACATCAAGCACAAAACTCGAGGAATCACCCTCGGTGGATTCCACTTGATGTAATCATCAAGGTGAACGTAAGAGGAACCACCCTCCAGGTTCACACTTGAGGGGTGGTTAAGGAGGAATCACCCTCGATGACCACGACTGAATAGCTACACTACAGAGATCTCATCAGGAGTGATGTGCGAGGTATCACCCTCGATACTCGATGGTAACTCTGCAGAGTCGAGCAACAAAAGGGGCATGATGTGATGTGAGGTGTCGGGTTTGGTCATCGATCACATTGATCGAGTCATCGGTGATGAAGCAGGGGCAACAAGGACAAGGTGGGGGTCACTGATGGATCTCTAACCAACCTATGCCAAGCAGTTTAGGATAAGCAGGTAGGGTACAATAGTAGGTACAAAAGCAAGCTATGCATCAGAATGGGAGCAATCAATTACAGTAGCAAAATCTAAAACAAGCATGAGAGAATGGAATGGGCAATATTGGGATGATCAAATGGGGGGGCTTGCCTGGAAGCTCTGAAGACAAATAAGAACCTTCGACGGTGAAGCAGTCGAGTACCGGTTCAACCGCGGCCTCGGGATCTACCGGAAAGAAGTAATAGAGGGGGAACATAATAAATAACAGAGCAAACAATGCATCGCAAAGCATGACAAAGTAAAACGTTGCGTTGGGGTGACTTAACGCAGTGCTACACGATATAGGTGAAGGGGGAAAACATTCGGGAAAGTTTTCCCGAAGTTTGGCATTTTCAGACAAATGAACCGGAGGGGGGAGGTTGCATGTTCGCTATGCTAGGTTGTGTGGCAGACGAACGGACTACATATTCAGATTCATCTCGTCTTTCTGAGCAACTTTCATGTACAAAGTATTTTAACCCGGGTTACGGTTTATTTTATATTATTTTTCAAAGATTTAACTCATTTTTGGATATAACAGAATTAATTTAATTAGATAAAAGCAATTACTGTGTTAGCATGACATCAACATGATGTCATCAGTCAACAGTCTGTTTGACTGGTCAAACAGCACGTGGGTCCCGCTTGTCATTGACTGAAACTAATTAACAGTTTAATTAGTTAAGTGAATTAGGTTAATTAATAAGATTAATTAAGTTAAGTAATTAATTAATTTTTATTAATTTTTACATTTTTGTTTCTTCTTTAAAAAACAAGGGGGATTGGGCCCCATCTGTCATTGGCATGGTGGCCATGCAGGTTAATGGGCGTAGGGGTGCGGGTGTGGGCGCCCGTGATGTCGCTTGAAGCTACGTCGGTATTTCCCCAAAGAGGAAGGGATGATGCAGCACAGCGGCGGTAGGTATTTCCCTCGGATATGAAACCAAGGTTATCGAACCAATAGGAGAACCAAGCAACACAACGTAAATACCCCCTGCACATAGATAACAAATCCTCGCAACCCGACGTGTTAAAGGGGTTGTCAATCCCTTTCGGGTAACAGTGCCAGAAATTGGTGCATGACAGGAAAAAGGTTATAATAGATTGGATAAATAGATCGCAAATAAAATAAAATGCAGCAAAGTATTTTGGGGTTTTTGGATTAATAGATCTGAAAATAAAAGCAAATAAAAGTAGATCACAAAGGCAAATAATATGAGAAAGAAGACACGGTGGTCGTAGGTTTCACTAGTGGCTTCTCTCGAGAAAAATAGAAAAGCGGTGGGTAAAAAAAATTACCGTTGGGCAATTTATAGAACTTCAAATAATTATGACGATATCCAGGCAATGATCATTATATAGGCATCACGTCCAAGATTAGTAGACCGACTCCTGCCTGCATCTACTACTATTACTCCACACATCGACCGCTATCCAGCATGCATCTAGTGTATTAAGTTCATGGAGAAACCGAGTAATGCAATAAGAACGATGACATAATGTAGACAAGATCTCTCTATGTAGAGATAGACCCCATCGTTTTATCCTTAGTAGCAACGGTACATACGTGTCGTTTCCCTTTGTGTCACTGGGATCAAGCACCGTAAGATCGAACCCACTAAAAAGCACCTCTTCCCATTACAAGATAAATATATCAAGTTGGCCAAACAAAACCCAAATATCGGAGAAGAAATACGAGGCTATAAGCAATCATGCATATAAGAGATCAAAGAAACTCAAATAACTTTCATGGATATAGAAAGATAGATATGATTATAAACTCAAAGTTCATTGGATTCCAACAAACACACCGCAAAAGAGTTACAACATATGGATCTCCAAGAGACTATTGTATTGATAATCAAGAGAGAGAGAGAGAGAGAGAGAGAGATGAAGCCATCTAGCTACTAACTACGGACCCGAAGGTTTACAAAGAACTACTCACGCATCATTGGAGAGGCACCAATGGAGGTGGTGAACCCCATCCGAGATGGTGTCTAGATTGGATCTGGTGGTTCTTGATACGTCCATTTTGCATCATGCTAGGGAAACTTCCCTCCGGGAGGGGGAAATCATCACCATCGTCATCACCAACGATACTCTCATCGGGAGGGGGTCAATCTCCATCAACATCTTCACCAGCACCATCTCATATCAAACCCTAGTTCATCTCTTGTATCCAATCTTTGTATCAAAACCTCAGATTGGTACTTGTGGGTTGCTAGTAGTGTTGATTACTCCTTATAGTTGATGCTAGTGTTGGGGAACGTAGCAATAATTCAAAATTTTCCTATGTGTCACCAAGATCAATCTATGGAGTCATCTAGCAACGAGAGAGAGGGAGTGCATCTTCATACCCTTGAAGATCGCTAAGCGGAAGCGTTCAAGAGAACGGGGTTGATGGAGTCGTACTCGTCGTGATCCAAATCACCGATGATCCTAGCGCCGAACGGACGGCACCTCCGCGTTCAACGCACGTACGGAGCGGAGACCTCTCCTCCTTCTTGATCCAGCGAGGGGGGAGGAGAAGTTGATGGAGATCCAGCAGCACGACGGTGTGGTGGTGGAAGTAGCGGGATCCCGGCAGGGCTTCGCCAAGCACAAGCGGGGAGGAAGAGGTGTCACAGGAGGGAGGGAGGCGCCAGGGCTTCAGGTGCGGCTGCCCTCCCTCCCCTCCACTATATATAGGGGCCTAGGGGGGCGCCGGCCCCTTGTAGATCCCATCTAGGGAGGGGGGTGGCAGCCCTAGGGGTGGCTTGGCCTCCACGCCAAGTGGAGGCGCCCCCACCCCTTAGGGTTTCCAACCCTAGGTGCATGGAAGGCCCAAGGGGGGCGCACCAGCCCACCAGGGGCTGGTTCCCACACCCCTTCAGCCCATGGGGCCCTCCGGGATAGGTGTCCCCACCCGGTGGACCCCCGGGACCCTTCCGGTGGTCCCGGTACAATACCGATGACCCCGAAACTCTCCTGGTGGCCGAAACTGGACTTCCTATATATAAATCTTTACCTCCGGACCATTCCGGAACTCCTAGTGACATCCGGGATCTCATCCGGGACTCCGAACAACTTTAGGTTAACCGCATACTAATATCTCTACAACTCTAGCATCACCGAACCTTAAGTGTGTAGACCCTACGGGTTCGGGAGACATGTAGACATGACCGAGACAACTCTCCGGTCAATAACCAACAGCAGGATCTGGATACCCATGTTGGCTCCCACATGCTCCACGATGATCTCATTGGATGAACCACGATGTCGAGGATTCAATCAATCCCGTATACAATTCCCTTTGTCTAGCGGTATAGTACTTGCCCGAGATTCGATCGTCGGTATCCCGATACCTTGTTCAATCTCATTACCAACAAGTCTCTTTACTCGTTCCGTAACACATCATCCCGTGATCAACTCCTTGGTCACATTGTGCACATTATGATGATGTCCTATCGAGTGGGCCCAGAGATACCTCTCCGTTTATACGGAGTGACAAATCCCAGTCTCGATTCGTGCCAACCCAACAGACACTTTCGGAGATACCCGCGGTGCACCTTTATAGCCACCCAGTTACGTTGTGACGTTTGGTACACCCAAAGCATTCCTACGGTGTCCGGGAGTTGCACAATCTCATGGTCTAAGGAAATGATACTTGACATTAGAAAAGCTTTAGCATACGAACTACACGATCTTGTGCTAGGCTTAGGATTGGGTCTTGTCCATCACATCATTCTCCTAATGATGTGATCCCGTTATCAATGACATCCAGTGTCCATGATTAGGAAACCATGACCATCTATTGATCAACGAGCTAGTCAACTAGAGGCTTACTATGGACATGTTGTGGTCTATGTATTCACACATGTATTACGGTTTCCGGTTAATACAATTATAGCATGAACAATAGACAATTATCATGAACAAGGAAATACAATAATAACCATTTTATTATTGCCTCTAGGGCATATTTCCAACAATCTCCCATTTGCACTAGAGTCAATAATCTAGTTCACATCACTATGTGATTGTAATGAATCCAACACCCATGGGGTTTGTTCATATCTTGCTTGTGAGAGAGGTTTATCAGTCAATGGGTCTGAGCCTTTCAGATCCATGTGTGCTTTACAAATCTCTATGTCATCTTGTAGATGCAGCTACCATGCGCTACTTGGAGCTATTCCAACTAACTGCTCTACTATACGAATCCGGTTTACTCCTCAGAGTCATCCGGATTAGTGTCAAAGTTTGCATCGATGTAACCCTTTACGACGAACTCTTATACCACCTCCATAATCGAGAAAATTCCTTAGTCCACTAGTTACTAAGGATAAGTTTGACTGTTGTCATGTGATCCATTCCTGGATCACCCTTGTACCCCTTGACTGACTCATGGCAAGGCACACTTCAGGTGCAGTACACAGCATAGCATACTATAGAGCCTACGTCTAAAGCATAGGGGACGACCTTCGTCCTTTCTCTCTCTTCTGCCGTGGTCAGGTCTTGAGTCTTACTCAATACTCACACCTTGTAACACAACCAAGAACTCCTTCTTTGCTGATCTATTTTGAACTCCTTCAAAATCTTGTCACGGTATGTATTCATTTGAAAGTACTATTAAGCGTTTTTGATCTATCCTTATAGATCTTGATGCTCAATGTTCAAGTAGCTTAATCCAGTTTTCCATCGAAAAACACTTTTCAAATAACCCTGCATGCTTTCCAGAAATTCTACATCATTTTTGATCAACAATATGTTAACAACATATACTCATCAAAAATTCTATAGTGCTCCCACTCACTCCTTTGGAAATACAAGTTTCTCATAAACTTTGTATAAACCCAAAATCTTTGATCATCTCATCAAAGCGTACATTCCAATTCCGAGATGCTTACTCCAGTCCTTAGAAGGATTGCTGGAGCTTTGCATACTTGTCAGCATCTTTCAGGATTGACAAAACCTTCTAGTTGTATCACATACAACATTTCCTCAAGAAAAACATCGATGAAACAATGTTTTGACATCCTTTCTGCAAGATTTCATAAATAATGCAGTAACTGAAAGTGCGTTATATCGACTAGAGAGGGGGGGTGAATAGGCGATTTTTATGAAAGTCTTCAAAACGTGGAAGTTATGAAGACAAACGATAGAAATAAACCTATTACCATGCAGCGGAAGGTAGACTACACTAGGCAAGCCATAGTCAAGTATTCAATGAAGTGAAAGCACAATGACTTAATAGCAGCAATGTAGTAAGGATCAGGTAGGAAGATATTATGAAGCCATACAGAACATGCAGTCACTCAGTGAAGACAAAAGATAGTGCAAACATACAATGACTTCACAAGGAGCAACAGTAAGTAAAGGGAAGGGAAGATGAAACCAGTGACTCGTTGAAGACAATGATTTGTTGGACCAGTTCCAGTTGCTGTGACAACTGTACGTCTGGTTGGGGCGGCTAGGTATTTAAACCTTAGGACACACAGTCCCGGACACCCAGTCCTGAACACGCAGCTCAGGACACCCAGTCCTCACCGTATTCCCCTTGAGCTAAGGTCACACAGACCTCGCCCAATCACTCTGGTAAGTCTTCAAGGTAGACTCCCAAACCTTCACAGACTTCGTTCACCGGCAATCCACAATGTCTCTTGGATGCTCAGAACGCGACGCCTAATCGGCTGGAGGATGCACAGTCCTCAAGTGTAATAAGTCTTTAGATCACACAGACAAGAAGACTTAAGTGATGCCCAATTCTCTCTGGCTCTGGGTGGTTAGGGCTTTATCCTCGCAAGGAATTCTCTCTCAAAGGCTTCGAGGAGGGTTGCTCTCAAACGACAAAAGCCGTACTCTCAATCTGAGCAGCCAACCGTTTATGGTTGTGGAGGGTGGGCTATTTATAGCCACTTGGCAACCCGACCTGATTTGTCCGAAATGACCCTGGGTCACTAAGGAACTGACACGTGTTCCAACGGTCAGATTTCAAACTCACACGGCAACTTTACTTGGGCTACAAGAAAAGCTGACTTGTCCGACTCTGGACAAGATTCGCTCTCATAGTATTCACTCGAAGACATAGGTTTTTGGTTAGGCATCACTTCAGTCAGTCTGACTGGTTCTCTTGGACCCCACTTAATAGTACGGTGGTTCCTATGACTCAACACAAAAGAAAAAGAACTACGAAAGATCTAAGTCTTCGAGCTCCATAGGCTTCATGTGGTGTCTTCTCTTGTCATAGTCTTCAATGTGAATATCTTCATATACCACCTTTGACTTCAATGTCTTTATACATTTTTAGGGGTCATCTCTGGTAGGAAAACTGAATCAATGAGGGACTTCTACCTGTGTTATCCTGCAATTCTCACAAACACATTAGTCCCTCAACTAGGTTTGTCGTCAATACTCCAAAACCAACTAGGGGTGGCACTAGATGCACTTACAATCTCCCCCTTTTTGGTGATTGGTGACAAACTAGTTGAAGTTTTTAACGGGGAATATAATCTGTGAAATTGTAAAGGATAAGGAATTGTGTTCATAAGTTGCAAGGGCTCCTCCTGAAGATGTGCATATAGGTAATTTGTTTTTGGAATGCAAATGCACATGGCAGGTTGTACTTGTGGAGATCCACTTCAACTTATGATGACAATCCACTATGCATGTGAAAGTATATGAAGATAATGACATGCATAATGGAAAATGGACGTTTGCAGAATGATCTAAGTGCGGAATTTATCGTCGCACATGCGGAATTTATCATCGCAAAACAAAGTGGCAGATAAGTAGCAGACGACCATCGAGTTTAAGTGTTACAACTCAAAGAACCAAATGTAGCAAAACGAGAGTTGTAAGCACGAAGCAGAATATAAAGCACCCGCCCATATGGACCCGCTTGAAGACTATCAACCTCATATGCTTCTCCCCCTTTTGTCAGTAAGGACCAAAAAGGTTTGAAGACATAGAGCATCTACTCGTTCCCATGCGGAGTAGGTGAAGTAGCAAGGTCGTTGGTGGTGTTTGGCGGTGCTGAAGAGCTTGGAGCAGAGTTGACGCGTGCTGAAGGAGGTGGTGGTGAAGTAGCATCATCTTCATCCTCGATAACTCTGGCAGTCACTGTTGCAGCAGATGAAGAGAACTCAGAGTCTTCAAGGGGTGGAGTTCCTAGCAACACAACTCTTCAAGGAGGTGTGGAGTCAAACTTGAATCACTCAGTGAAGCCATCCTCTTGGAGATCATCTTCAGAACACATCATCATTAGCCTACGGCGACAGGTTTCATGGGCAACGAAGGCATTCTTGGTGGCAACATTGCGAATGCGATTAACTTCCACCAAGAGGCTTTTCATCTGACGCTTCAGCCAGTCATGATGCCTATCCTGTTTCTGATGAAGAGCCATAAGAAGCTCTCGGTCGTTGAGAACACGAGTGCGCTTCTTGGGTCTTGGAGCAGTTGTACTACCAGTGGCTTCAGTAGACGCGGGGTGTGGTGCACGTGTAGTGCCAGCCAAAGGATACACCCGAGTGACTGCTTCAACTCCTTCAATGTTCTATGAGAAACTCTGATGCTCTGCATTCTGAAGACTTAGAGGTTCCTTTGCAGGCTCAGGATAGATGGCTTCAGTAGAGATATCCACATCAGGCAGAAAAATCCTATGATTGCGAGCAGATGGCTGATATGAGATATCGGAGTGAAGTTTAATTAGCCGCATTACCCATGGGGCGTAGAACTTCAAGCCAAACAGATCAGAGCCCGATGCAGCAAGTTGGCGGATGAATAAGTCCTGTGCATTGAAGCATTTTCCATGAAGAATATAGAAGACCAAAGTCTTCATTGCACCCTCAAGCTTGGCATTTGGAGAGTGCCCTTTGATGGGCCAGAGAGTTCGCCTGATGATGTGATAGATGATTCGTGGCAGATACTCAAGGTCTTCAACGAAGAACTCTGTTGGATAAGCAGCATCTTGGGGCAATGGCTTCATCATGCTGAGCATCTGACTCATATCAGGTTCCGGCCTCTTAAAGATGCTCTCAATAGTTTCACTATGCAGCTGACAGCCATGCTCGTAGAGATCGCCAGGTGTGGGCAAACCAGTGAGCTCAATGATGTCAAATGCATTGGCTTCGTGATGAACATTTCCGGTCATCCACTCCAGGACCCAAGTCTTCGGATCTCTGCTGTACCCGCGGATGTGAAGTGTGGCATAGAATTGGAGCAGCAGCTCTTCATTCCAATGCTCTTGGTCAGTAACGAACGGCAGCAGCCCAACTTCCTTGAAGCAATCCAAAGCTTCTTCCAGACAGGGCAGACCAGCTATGGCTTCAATGTCAAGGCGCTTGTGTGGGAAGATGCAACCTTGGTTGTAAAGAATGCATGAGTAATAGTTTCGCTGAGGATGGCTCCAGAACCGATCAGATGATATCCTTTCCCTTGAGTAGGGGTTCCTGGAGCTATCGAAGAATGTGTTGTCTGCCCTGAAGCCATTGATATTGAAGGAGACAGGTGCTGATGCAGGACCTGGGAACCTTGGCAATCTTGGGATTGGCTTCTGTACCTGAGGCCTGTGCTCAACATGATAGTCGAACTGGGGACCGGCAGCAGACTTAGGAACAGAAGTGACGGGATCAGTGGCTTCGCTGTCTTCTTCTTTCGTTGGGGAGGGCTCCACATTAGCTTCATTGGTGGTTGTGGCAGCCGCAAGATTTTCATCCTCCACTTGACGAGCTGGAGGGTCGGTCACAGGCACATTCTCCTTGAGAACTGCTTCTTGTTGGGACAGGGGAGTGGGAACTTGTGGGACTTCTTCTTCCGCGGCTGATGCAGCCGGATTGTCTTCAGCAGAGACTTGAGGCCTTGGACCTTTGCGAAGCCTGCGCAACGCGGGCGACGCCTGTGGAGTTGGAGTGGGTTGGGCCTCATAGTCTTCTTCCTCTTGTGGGCGATCTGCCCATGAAGCATCCTGTGCAATTGGCGTCAGTGGACGACCAATGCTGATGAGTTCGCTGTTCTGAGGAAGGACTGCACCATCTTCTACATTGTCATGTTGACCAATGTCTTCAGCAGCGATGGGATTAGTTGCTGGAAAGTCTTCAGCTTCATGAGCCTCCGTGGAAGCAGGCTCATGGATAGTCAGTTGGCGTTCAGCTTCAGTATGGACCATAGAAATGGGTTCAACTATCAAGGGCTCTGTGGGAGCAGCCCGATCTTTCTTGGTCTTCCTCTTCTTCTTGGAGGGGGCAGTTGGAGAGGCTTCAGAATGTTTCCTCTTCCTGGCTTCAGCCTCAGCAGTCCTTGTCTTCTTGAGCTCTGAAGCTGTTGACCGGCTTTTTGGCTTCGAGCCAGTCATTTTAGTTGGAAAGACAATAGGAACTGCTTCCTGCCTTGGTGCGTCAGGTTCAGCCGTAGCAGGCTTCTTCTTCTTCTTTGCGGCCATCCTAGGGTCGATGCCAAGACGCCCAAGGGCCTTGCGCTTCTCAGCCTCATTATAGGCTTGCAGACATCTGTCAAACAGAGTCTTCATGCGCTCACACGAACCCTGAGCTTCTGTACGTTTCTTTACAAAGGCTTCCTTGAGCTCGTGCATCATACTCTTGAAGTTCTTCACTTCCTGCACTTGGCCATATGCTTCTTGAACTGAGCCTTTTCATAGTCAATCTTTTGCTTCAGTTCAACAATGCACTGGGCAATAGCGAGTTCTGAAGCAATGGCGCCTTGGAAGGCGACACTGAGGCCAATTGGTAGCTGCAGATCTTCAAAGCTGATGTTTGGCGTGTCAAACCACTCATCAATGAAGTTGTGGATGATGGTCACATCAAAGAGAGGCAGATCATTGAAGATTTCTGCTTCTTCTTTGCTCTTGATGAGTTGCTCAAGAGCGTCATCTGCTAGATCTTCATCACTTGACAGATCAATGTCGTCATTGCGCAGAATGGCAGCAACAGTTAGCTCTTGTCCGGTGTGAGGCAGAGGCATCTTGACTTTCTAGGGCTTGGAGATGCGAGATAAGTCTTCAGACTACACACTGTCTTCAGGAGGTGCAGTTGCCAGTGGCTGCGCCCTTGATATTTTTGGTGAGGGGGCAGGCTTTGAAGCTTTAGGCTTCTTCATCTTCTTTGTCTTCGGCGCTGCAGGAGCTTCTTCTGATTCAGCGTCAGCTGCAGGCTCATTTACTGCAGTCCCTTGAACTAAGATGCGGGTGATGAGGCCTTCAAGGTTGGAGAAAGGACCGATGACATTGGGTTCTGCATCTCGTGTGCCATCTACCCTTGGTGTTGAGGGACCAGGGTTGAAGTCTAGCCCCAAAGTCTTCTTGTTCTGCTTCGCTGAGTTCTGGGCAAACTGGAAGTTGCGCTTGAACAGATTGTCGTCACGACACCATAGTAGTGACGATGGGTGTGCATCAGCTGGCTGTGGCCCACGGACCATGCAGGGATAGAAGCCTTGAGCAATGGCTTCATCTCTGGACCTGTGTAGAAGATTCTTGTATTGGATGTCTCCCCATGGTCTCTTGATGGCATTTTCTCAGCATATTCTTGGGTTACAAATCGGTATTTGAACCATTGTTCTGCCCAATATCTTCGAATCCATTGGATTCGGGTCTTGCGCTGATTGTAATCCTCTTTAGGATCTGTCTTGTACAGTTCTGAGAGTTCATCTGGCAGATCTCTGGATGTTTCTCCACGACGCTTTCTGCCACCCTTCCTTGCTGCTTTCTCTGAAGCCATAAACTTTAACTTGAAAGGCTTTAACACATTCAAAGGCTTCAAAGGTTTTCGCTTGCTGGACCAACAGGAACTGGCTTCGGGAGAATTAATGTGATGCTGTAAGAATTCTGCAAATGAATGCAGACTATGAGAACCAAAGGATTCTCCCACGGACATGTACCTATGACAACATTAAGGTGCGAGGGAAGGGGAAGAGGACATATGCATTCTCAGAAGATTTTGAAGATAAATCAGTTTAGAAGACATTGACCTCATTTTGTGAAGACATTCACTCATAGATAAGGACTTGGTTCCAGATTTGTACGAATCCATAGATCAGTACAAGTGAGGAATCTAACTACTTTGTGAAGCATAAGTGAATATACTAGGTATGTTATGAGATGCAATATGAGAGAGATCTAACTTGTGTGAATAGAAACTGCTTGTGGTAGAAAGTGACAAATCCATAGGATCAACGGTGCTGTAAAAAGGAAGTTTTATTTACCACACTAAGAACTGCAAGACAAAGTGGAAGATGAGGCCGAGCAGTTCGATCTTCCGTGCCCTAACTTGGCGATGGAGGACACCTACGGCGACGGCGGAGAGGACGATGTCCGCGGTCGGCGTGAAGACGGCGTCGGAGAGGTTGCGGCAGCGAAGCGCTTCGTCGTCGGCGTCGTCGAGGGCTAGCGGTGGCGCTAGGGTTTGAGCGAGAGTGGAAGAAGAGATTGTTGGGGAACGTAGCAGAAATTCAAAATTTTCCTATGCGTCACCAAGATCTATCTATGGAGAGACCAGCTACGAGTAGAAGGAGAGTGCATCTACATACCCTTGTAGATCGCTAAGCGGAAGCGTTCAAGTGAACGGGGTTGATGAAGTCGTACTCGTCGTGATTCAAATCACCGATGATCAAGTGCCGAACGGACGGCACCTCCGCGTTCAACACACGTACAGCCCGGTGACGTCTCCCACGCCTTGATCCAGAAAGGAGGGAGGGAGAGGTTGAGGAAGACTCCATCCAACAGCAGCACAACGGCGTGGTGGTGGTGGAGGAGCGTGGCAATCCTGCAGGGCTTCGCCAAGCACCACGGGAGAGGAGAAGAACTTGGGAGAGAGGGAGGGGCTGCACCAAAGGCATAAGGGGTGTTTGGGAGGCCCTCCTACCCCACTATATATAGGGATCCCAAGGGGGGGTGCGCCAGCCCCTAGGAGATCCAATCTCCAAGGGGGCGGCGGCCAGGGGAGGAGTCCTCCCCCCCAAGGCACCTAGGAGGTGCCTTCCCCTGCTGGGACTCTTCCTTTAGGGTTTCCCCAGGCGCATGGGCCTCTTGGGGCTGGTGCCCTTGGCCCATGTAGGCCAAGGCACACCCCCACAGCCCATGTGGCCCCCCGGGGCAGGTGGCCCCACCCGGTGGGCCCCCGGGACCCTTCCGGTGGTCCCGGTACAAT
Source organism: Triticum dicoccoides (assembly GCF_002162155.2). Taxonomy (NCBI): domain Eukaryota; kingdom Viridiplantae; phylum Streptophyta; class Magnoliopsida; order Poales; family Poaceae; genus Triticum; species Triticum dicoccoides. The sequence continues at coordinate 389,156,065 of NC_041380.1, forward strand.
ACCGATGACCCCGAAACTTGTCCCGATGGCCGAAACAGGACTTCCTATATATAAATCTTTACCTCCGGACCATTCCGGAACTCCTCGTGACGTCCGGGATCTCATCCGGGACTCCGAACAACATTCGGTAACCACATACAAGCTTCCTTTATAACCCTAGCGTCATCGAACCTTAAGTGTGTAGACCCTACGGGTTCGGGAGACATGTAGACATGACCGAGACGTTCTCCGGTCAATAACCAACAGCGGGATCTGGATACCCATGTTGGCTCCCACATGTTCCACGATGATCTCATCGGATGAACCACGATGTCAAGGACTCAATCGATCCCGTATTCAATTCCCTTTGTCTAGCGGTATTTTACTTGCCCGAGATTCGATCGTCGGTATCCAATACCTTGTTCAATCTCGTTACCGGCAAGTCACTTTACTCGTTCCGTAACACATCATCCCGTGATCAACTCCTTGGTCACATTGCGCATTTGATGATGTCCTACCGAGTGGGCCCAGAGATACCTCTCCGTTTACACGGAGTGACAAATCCCAGTCTCGATCCGCATAAAACAATAGATACTTTCGGAGATACCTGTAGTGCACCTTTATAGTCACCCAGTTACGTTGTGACGTTTGATACACCCAAAGCACTCCTACGGTATCCAGGAGTTACACGATCTCATGGTCATAGGAAGAGATACTTGACATTGGCAAAGCTCTAGCAAATGAACTACACGATCTTTTGTGCTAGTCTTAGGATTGGGTCTTGTCCATCACATCATTCTCCTAATGATGTGATCCCGTTATCAACGACATCCAATGTCCATAGCCAGGAAACCATGACTATCTGTTGATCACAACGAGCTAGTCAACTAGAGGCTCACTAGGGACATATTGTGGTCTATGTATTCACACGTGTATTACGATTTCCGGATAATACAGTTAAAGCATGAATAAAAGACAATTATCATGAACAAGGAAATATAATAATAATACTTTTATTATTGCCTCTAGGGCATATTTCCAACAGTCTCCCACTTGCACTAGAGTCAATAATCTAGTTCACATCGCCATGTGATTAACACTCATAGGTCACATCGCCATGTGACTAATACCCAAGAGTTTACTAGAGTCAGTAGTCTAGTTCACATCACTATGTGATTAACACTCAATGAGTTTTATGTTTGATCATGTTGCTTGTGAGAGAGGTTTTAGTCAACGGGTCTGAACCTTTCAGATCCGTGTGTCCTTTACAAATCTCTATGTCATCTCCTAGATGCAGCTACCACGCTCTATTTGGAGCTATTCCAAACAACTGTTCTACTTGGAGCTATTCTAAATTATTGCTCCATTATATGTATTCGGTCTCTCTACTCAGAGCTATCCGGATAGGTGTCAAGCTTGCATCGTCGTAACCTTTACGAAGAACTCTTTTACCACCTCCATAATCGAGAAAATTCCTTAGTCCACTAGTTACTAAGGATAACTTTGACCGCTGTCCTGTGAGCCATTCTTGGATCACTCTTGTACCCCTTGACTGACTCATGGCAAGGCACACTTCAGGTGCGGTACACAGCATAGCATACTGAAGAGCCTACGTCTTAAGCATAGGGGACGACCTTCGTCCTTTCTCTCTATTCTGCCGTGGTCGAGCTTTAAGTCTTAACTTCGTACCTTACAACTCAGGCAAGAACTCCTTCTTTGACTGATCCATCTTGAATACCTTCAAGATCATGTCAAGGTATGTGCTCATTTGAAAGTACCATTAAGCGTTTTGATCTATCCTTATAGATCTTGATGCTCAATGTTCAAGTAGCTTAATCCAGGCTTTCCATTGAAAAACACTTTCAAAATAACCCTATATGCTTTCCAGAAATTCTACGTCATTTCTGATCAACAATATGTCAACAACATATACTCATCAGAAATTCTATAGTGCTCCCACTCACTTCTTTGGAAATACAAGTTTCTCATAAACTTTGTACAAACCCAAAATTTTTTGATCATCATCAAAGCATACATTCCAACTCCGAGATGCTCACTCCAGTCCTTAGAAGGATTGCTGGAGCTTTGCATACTTATTAGCATCTTTCGGGATTGACAAAACCTTCCGGTTGTATCACATACAACCTTTCCTCATTAAAATCGTCGAGAAAACAATGTTTTGACATCCTATCTGCAAGATTTCATAAATAATGCAGTAATCGCTAATATAATTCCAACAGACTCTTAGCATCGCTACGAGTGAGAAAATCTCATCGTAGTCAACTCCTTGAACTTGTCGGAAAACATCTTAACGACAAGTCGAGCTTTCTTAATGGTGAAATTTACCATCATTGTCCGTCTTCCTTTTGAAATCCATCTGTACTCATTAGCCTTACGACCATCGAGCCGTTCTGCCAAAGTCTACACTTTGTTTTCATACATGGATCCTCTCTCGGATTTTATGGCCTCAAGCCATTTATCGGAATCCGGGCCCACCATCGCTTCTCCATAGCTCGTAGGTTCATTGTTGTCTAGCAACATGACCTTCAAGACAGGATTACGTACCACTCTGAAGTAGTACGCATCCTTGTCATCCTACGAGGTTTGGGAGTGACTTGATCCGAAGTTTCATGATCAATATCATAAGCTTCCACTTCAATTGGTGTAGGTGCCACAGGAACAACTCCCTGTGCCCTGTCACACACTAGTTGAAGAGACGGTTCAATAACCTCATCAAGTCTCCACCATCCTCCCACTCAATTCTTCCGAGAGAAACTTTTCCTCGAGAAAGGACCCGATTCTAGAAACAATCCATATTGCTTTCGGATCTGAATTAGGAGGTATACCCAACTGTTTTGGGTTTCCTATGAAGATGCATTTTATCCGCTTTGGGTTCGAGCTTATCAACCTGAAACTTTTTCATATAAGCGTCGCAACCCCAAACTTTTAAGAAACGACAACTTAGGTTTCTCTAAACCATAATTCATACGGTGTCATCTCATCGGAATTACGTGGTGCCCTATTTAAAGTGAATGTGGTTGTCTCTAATGCCTAACCCATGAACGATAGTGGTAATTCGATAAGAGACATCATGGTACGCACCATATCCAATAGGGTGCAACTATGATGTTCGGACACACCATCACATTATGGTGTTCCAGGCGGTATTAATTGCGAAATAATTTCCACAATGTCTTAATTGTGTGCCAAAACTCGTAACTCAGATATTCATCTCTATGATCATATCATAGACATTTTATCCTCTTGTCACAATGATCTTCTACTTCACTCTGAAATTACTTGAACCATTCAATAATTCAGACTTGTGTTTCATCAAGTAAATATTCTCAACATCTACTCGAATCATCTGTGAAGTAAGAACATAACGATATTCACTGCATGCCTCAGCACTCATTGGACTGCACACATCAAAATGTGTTGCTTCCAACAAGTTGCTATCTTGTTCCATTTTACTGAAACCGAGGCTTTTCAGTCATCTTGCCTATGTGGTATGATTTGCATATCTCAAGTGATCCAAAATCAAGTGAGTTCAAACGATCCATCTGCATGGAGTTTCTTCATGCGTATACACCAATAGACATGGTTCGCATGTCTCAAACTTTTCAAAAACGAGTGAGTCCAAAGATCCATCAACATGGAGCTTCTTCATGCGTTTTATACCAATATGACTTACATGGCAGTGCCACAAGTAGGTGGTACTATCATTACTATCTTATATCTTTTGGCATGAAAATGTGTATCCCTACGATCAAGATTCAATAAACCATTCCTTTAGGTGCAAGAGCACTTATTCAGGTTTAATACCAATCTTGATGGTAGAGGGAGCGTGCGATGTTAGATCACATCAAACTTGGAAACACTTCCAACACATATCGTCAGCTCACCTTTAGCCAGTCTCCGTTTTATTCCGTAGCTTTTATTTCGAGTTACTAACACTTAGCAACCGAACCGGTATCTATTACCCTGGTGCTACTAGGAGTACTAGTAAAGTACACGTTAACATAATGTATATCCAATATACTTCTATCGACCTTGCTAGCCTTCTTATCTACCAAGTATCTAGGGTAATCCTGCTCCAGTGGTTGTTCCCCTTATTACAGAAGCACTTAGTCTCGGGTTTGGGTTCAACCTCGGGTTTCTTCATTGGTGCAGCAGCTGATTTGCCGTTTCATGAAGTATCCCTTCTTTCCCTTGCCCTTCTTGAAACTAGTGGTTTCATCAACCATCAACAATTGATGCTCCTTCTTGATTTCTACTTTCGCGGTGTCAAACAACGCGAATATTTCAAGGATCATCATATCTATCCCTGATATGTTATAGTTCATCACGAAGCTCTAGCAGCTTGGTGGTAATGACTTCGGAGAAACTATCACTATTTCATCTGGAAGATCAACTCCCACTTGATTCAAGTGATTGTTGTACTCAGACAATCTGAGCACAAGCTCAACAATTGAGCTTCTCTCCTTAGTTTGCAGGCTAAGAAAATCGTCGGAGGTCTTATACCTCTTGACGTGGGCACGAGCCTGAAATCCCAATTTCAGCCCTCGAAACATCTCATATGTTCCGCGACGTTTCGAAAACGTCTTTGGTGCCTCTACTTAAACCATTTAACTGAACTATCACGTAGTTATCAAAACGTGTATGTTCGATGTTCGAAACATCGACAAGCGACGTTTGGGGTTTAGCACACTAAGCAGTGCATTAAGGACATAAGCGTTCTAGTGTCCGCATAATCGCTACTGTCAACTTTCAACTATATTTTCTCTAGGAACATAACTAAAACAGTAGAACTATAGCGTGAACTACGACATAATTTGCAAAAGGTCTTTTGACTATGTTCAGGATAACTAAGTTCATCTTATGAACTCCCACTTAGATAGACATCCCTCTGGTCATCTAAGTGATCACATGATCTGAGTCAACTAGCCCGTGTCCGATCATCACGTGAGACGGACTAGTTATCATCGGTGAACATCTTCATGTTGATCGTATCTACTATACAACTCATGCTCGACCTTTCGGTCTTCGTGTTCCGAGGCCATGTCTGCACATGCTAGGCTCGTCAAGTTAACCCTAAGTGTTTTCGCTGTGTAAAACTGTCTTACACCCGTTGTATGTGAACGTAAGAATCCATCACACCCGATCATCACGTGGTGCTTAGAAGCGACGAACTGTAGCAACGGTGCACAGTTAGGGGAGAACACTTCTTGAAATTTTGTAAGGGATCATCTTATTTACTACCGTCGTCCTAAGTAAACAAGATGCATAAACATGATAAACATCACATGCAATCAAATAGTGACATGATATGGCCAATATCATTTTGCTCCTTTTGATCTTCATCTTCGGGGCTCCATGATCATCATCGTCACCGGCATGACACCATGATCTCCATCATCATGATCTCCATCATCGTGTCTTCATGAAGTTGTCACGCCAACGACTACTTCTACTTCTATGGCTAACGCGTTTAGCAATAAAGTAAAGTAAGTTACATGGCGTTCTTCAATGACACGTTGGTCATACAAAAAATAAAGACAACTCCTATGGCTCCTGCCGGTTGTCATACTCATCGACATGCAAGTCGTGAATCCTATTACAAGAACATGATCGATCTCATACATCACATATCATTCATCACATTCTTCTTGGCCATATCACATCACATAGCATACCCTGCAAAAACAAGTTAGACGTCCTCTAATTGTTGTTGCATGTTTTACGTGGCTGCTATGGGTTTCTAGCAAGAACGTTTCTTACCTACGCAATACCACAACGTGATATGCCAATTGCTATTTACCCTTCATAAGGACCCTTTTCATCGAATCCGTTCCGACTAAAGTGGGAGAGACTGGCACCCGCTAGCCACCTTATGCACCAAGTGCATGTCAATCGGTGGAACCTGTCTCACGTAAGAGTACGTGTAAGGTCGGTCCGGGCCGCTTCATCCCACAATACCGTCGAAACAAGATTGGACTAGTAACGGTAAGCATATTGAACAACATCAACGCCCACAACTACTTTGTGTTCTACTCGTGCAAAGAATCTACGCAATAGACCTAGCTCATGATGCCACTGTTGGGGAACGTAGCAGAAATTCAAAATTTTCCTACGCGTCACCAAGATCTATCTATGGAGAGACCAGCTACGAGTAGAAGGAGAGTGCATCTACATACCCTTGTAGATCGCTAAGCGGAAGCGTTCAAGTGAACGGGGTTGATGGAGTCGTACTCGTCGTGATTCAAATCACCGATGATCAAGTGCCGAACGGACGGCACCTCCGCGTTCAACACACGTACAGCCCGGTGACGTCTCCCACGCCTTGATCCAGCAAGGAGGGAGGGAGAGGTTGAGGAAGACTCCATCCAACAGCAGCACAACGGCGTGGTGGTGGTGGAGGAGCGTGGCAATCCTGCAGGGCTTCGCCAAGCACCACGGGAGAGGAGAAGAACTTGGGAGAGAGGGAGGGGCTGCACCAAAGGCATAAGGGGTGTTTGGGAGGCCCTCCTACCCCACTATATATAGGGATCCCAAGGGGGGGTGCGCCAGCCCCTAGGAGATCCAATCTCCAAGGGGGCGGCGGCCAGGGGAGGAGTCCTCCCCCCCCCAAGGCACCTAGGAGGTGCCTTCCCCTGCTGGGACTCTTCCTTTAGGGTTTCCCCAGGCGCATGGGCCTCTTGGGGCTGGTGCCCTTGGCCCATGTAGGCCAAGGCGCACCCCCACAGACCATGTGGCCCCCCGGGGCAGGTGGCCCCACCCGGTGGGCCCCCGGGACCCTTCCGGTGGTCCCGGTACAATACCGATGACCCCGAAACTTGTCCCGATGGCCGAAACAGGACTTCCTATATATAAATCTTTACCTCCGGACCATTCCGGAACTCCTCATGACGTCCGGGATCTCATCCGGGACTCCAAACAACATTCGGTAACCACATACAAGCTTCCTTTATAACCCTAGCGTCATCGAACCTTAAGTGTGTAGACCCTACGGGTTCGGGAGACATGTAGACATGACCGAGACGTTCTCCGGTCAATAACCAACAGCGGGATCTGGATACCCATGTTGGCTCCCACATGTTCCACGATGATCTCATCGGATGAACCACGATGTCAAGGACTCAATCGATCCCGTATACAATTCCCTTTGTCTAGCGGTATTTTACTTGCCCGAGATTCGATCGTCGGTATACCGATACCTTGTTCAATCTCGTTACCGGCAAGTCACTTTACTCGTTCCGTAACACATCATCCCGTGATCAACTCCTTGGTCACATTGTGCATATAATGATGTCCTACCGAGTGGGCCCAGAGATACCTCTCCGTTTACACGGAGTGACAAATCCCAGTCTCGATCCGCATAAAACAATAGATACTTTCGGAGATACCTGTAGTGCACCTTTATAGTCACCCAGTTACGTTGTGACGTTTGATACACCCAAAGCACTCCTACGGTATCCAGGAGTTACACGATCTCATGGTCATAGGAAGAGATACTTGACATTGGCAAAGCTCTAGCAAATGAACTACACGATCTTTTGTGCTAGTCTTAGGATTGGGTCTTGTCCATCACATCATTCTCCTAATGATGTGATCCCGTTATCAACGACATCCAATGTCCATAGCCAGGAAACCATGACTATCTGTTGATCACAACGAGCTAGTCAACTAGAGGCTCACTAGGGACATATTGTGGTCTATGTATTCACACGTGTATTACGATTTCCGGATAATACAGTTAAAGCATGAATAAAAGACAATTATCATGAACAAGGAAATATAATAATAATACTTTTATTATTGCCTCTAGGGCATATTTCCAACAGAGATAATGACCGCTGTGAATTGTGTATTTATAGGTACATGGGCGGCACTGCACTATTACACAGGTGCCCCTGGCAATTCGCATCTGAGGAACACGTGGCCATTATGCGGAATTTTGGGGTTTGTTCCACGTCCCACGCACGCCTTGATTGTCGGGTGGTCGTTCCTACTTCATGTGGAGGAATGAGCATTGAAAACGGACTTAATGGTTGTCTCTGTATCTTCTGCTGACAAGGACACAGAGAAGACATTCGACAGTTTCAATAGAATGCATATGATTTGGAGAGATAGAATTTGAGATAGAAAGCATAGAGAGGTTAGGGTCCGATCACATTCACTTAGTTCAAAAGATTCAACAATGAAGACATAGCTATAAGTGAATGCTGTAGAGGACAGAACACTAATATGCATAAGGGTTAGGATGTGTGCCTGATCACATGACATTTGAGGATTCCAGGATATTTAGCTCACACCGTAACTTGCAAAATCTCTTCTCATTCAAGGGCTTGGTGAAGATATCTACCAATTGCTCTTCAGTGTTAACGTGTATGATATCAATATCTTCCTTCACAACATGATCTCTGAGAAAGTGATGACGAATTTCAATGTGCTTTGTCTTCGAGTGCTGAACTGGGTTGTTGGCGATCTTGATGGCGCTTTCATTGTCGCAGTAAAGTGGCACTTGCTTCAGATGAATGCCATAGTCCTTGAGTGTTTGTTCATCCACAGAAGCTGAGCGCAGCAAGATCCGGCAGCAATGTATTCAGATTCAACAGTGGAGAGAGATACACAGTTCTGCTTCTTTGAAGACCAACATACAAGTGATTGTCCCAGAAAGTGACATGTGCCTGATGTAGACTTGCGATCAACTTTGTCACCAGCATAATCAGCATCCGAGAATCCAAACAGATCAAACTCTGAGCCCTTTGGATACCATAATCCTAGAGTTGGGGTGTGAGCCAAATATCGAAGAATTCGCTTCACAGCTAAGTGATGCGACTCCTTTGGTGCCGCTTGAAATCGAGCACACATGCAAACACTAAGCATAATATCTGGCCTAGATGCACATAGATAAAGTAAAGAACCAATCATGGAGCGGTATACCTTTTGATCGAACTCTTTACCATTGTCGTCGGGACCCAGATGATGTTTGGCTGGCATTGGTGTTGTGAAGCCTTTGCAGTCTTGCATACCGAACTTCTTCAGGCAATCTTTGAGATACTTCTCTTGAGATATGAAGATGCCATTGCGTTGTTGTCGTATTTGAAGACCGGGGAAGAACTTCATCTCTCCCATCATGGACATCTGATATTGATCTTGCATCATATATCCAAACTCTTCACTGTACTTCTGATTGGTGCAGCCGAAGATAATGTCATCCACATATATTTGGCACACAAACAGTTCACCATCATATGTCTTCGTGAAGAGAGTGGGGTCTAGGGAACCAGGTATGAAGCCTTTGCTCTTCAGGAAGTATTTGAGTGTGTCATACCAGGCCCGAGGGGCTTGTTTGAGGCCATACAGTGCCTTGTTGAGCTTGTATACCATGTCAGAATGTTTTGGATCTTCAAAGCCAGGCGGTTGTGCAACATACACTTCTTCTTCAATCTTGCCATTGAGAAAAGCACTCTTCACATCCATTTGATATAGAAGTGTGTTGTGATGATTTGCATAGGCCAGCAGTATGCGTATGGCTTCAAGTCTAGCCACAGGAGCAAATGTTTCATCGAAGTCAATGCCTTCCACTTGAGTATATCCTTGAGCAACGAGACGAGCTTTGTTTCTGACAACTTGACCATGCTCATCTTGCTTGTTGCGGTATATCCATTTGGTGCCTATTATATTGTGCTTCCGTGGATCAGGACGCTTAACTAGTTCCCATACATTATTCAGCTCAAACTGTTGAAGCTCTTCTTGCATAGCTTGAATCCATTCAGGTTCCATGAAGGCTTCTTCAACTTTCTTGGGTTCTGTTATTGAGACGAATGTGAAGTGCCCACAGAAATTTGCTAGCTGAGTTGCCCTTGAACGAGTGAGTGGACTGGGTGCATTGATGCTATCAATTATTCTTTCAATCCGCACTTCATTGGCAACGCGAGGATGTACAGGGTGAAGACTTTGCTCTTGTTGATCATTGTCGTTGTTAGAAGGAATGTCTTCAGGCTGAGCATTGTCTTCATGTTGATCAGGTGCTGAGATGATAAGTTCTTCTTCAGGATGAGCTTCAGAAGGTATAATTTCTCCAGTTCCCATTAGCTTGATTGATTCACTGGATGGAACTTCATCTAGCACATTTGGCAGTTGCTCTCTTTGTGAACCATTGGTCTCATCGAACCGCACATCCACTATTTCAACCACTTTGTAATGAAAGAGATTGAAGACTCTGTAGGAGTGCGAATCCTTTCCATATCCAAGCATAAAACCCTCATGTGCTTTTGGTGCAAACTTTAAGGTGTGATGTGGGTCCTTGATCCAGCACCTTGCGCCAAATACTCTGAAGTAACTGACATTTGGCTTCTTGCCAGTAAGAAGCTCATAAGATGTCTTGTTCAGAAGCTTGTGAAGATAAACATGATTGATTGTATGGCATGCAGTATCAATGGCTTCAGGCCAGAATTTTCTTGGGGTCTTGTATTCATCTAGCATCGTTCTGGCCATCTCAATGAGTGTTCTGTTCTTGCGTTCGACGACGCCATTCTGCTGTGGTGTGTACGGGGCTGAGAATTCATGTGTGATGCCCAAGGTATCAAGATATGTATCAAGGCCAGTGTTCTTGAATTCAGTGCCATTGTCACTTCTGATGTGCTTTATCTTGGCGCCATAATTGTTCATAGCTCGATTGGCGAAGCGTCTGAAGACATCCTGCACTTCAGTCTTGTAAAGGATTATGTGCACCCAAGTGTATCTAGAGTAATCATCAACAATAACGAAGCCATAGAGGCATGCAGTAGTAGTAAGAGTTGAGTAATGAGTGGGACCGAAAAGATCCATGTGAAGCAGTTCAAAGGGTCGAGTAGTGGTCATGATTGTCTTTGAAGGATGTTTGGCCCTCGTCATCTTCCCTGCTTCACAGGCACCGCATAAGTGGTCTTTCTTGAACTTGATGCCCTCGATGCCTATGACATGCTTCTTCTTTGCAAGGGTGTGGAGGTTCCTCATGCCAGCATGCCCAAGCCTCCGATGCCAGAGCCAACATTCTGAAGCTTTTGCCAGAAGACATACGGCAAGCTGTGGTCCTGCTGAGAAATCTACTACGTATAGATCATCTTTTCGATACCCTTCAAACACTAGAGACTTGTCAGATTCCATTAGTACAAGGCAACGATATTTTCCAAATATTACGATCATGTTCAAATCGCAAAGCATTGAGACAGACATTAAGTTGAAGCCAAGGGATTCAACAAGCATGACTTTGTCCATGTGTTGATCCCTTGAGATTGCAACTCTACCTAGACCCAATACCTTACTTTTACCAGCGTCAGCAAATGTGATGTGGCTCTTGTCGGATGGACGTAAGGTTGAGTCCATAAGAAGACTGCTTTTGCCAGTCATGTGACTTGTACACCCACTATCAATAATCCATTCTGAAGACGTTGGTGTCGTACCCTATAGTGCAGTTAGGGGGATAGGCTTCACCAAGAGCATTGTGAAGAAAAAACATTTGACGAACCAATGGGTTATGAAAGCTTAGATCCAGATTAGGACTAATAGGGAGAGTAGCAAGCGATTCAGGAACGAAGTACATAGTAAGACCATTTGGGCATTTGATCTTGCGCCCTACAAGATGTTTAAGGTCCCCAGCAATGGCGTCAGACGATTTTGGTTTTCTGCTGGAGACCTTTCCCTGCAAAAGAGATTTAAGCTTTCTTAGCCACCCACATCTTCAAGGGTGGCTGAGAAGCAATAAGTCTAAGTGCAGCATCTGAGAATTTTGGCTTTGGAGCCCTAGCAAACAGTCTTGCAGGAGGACAATAGTACTCATAAGAATAAGCAGAATAGTTCTTGGTCTTATGAACATGGCGGTTTGATGAACCGCTCTCATATTCATATGCCTGAGTATGGTTTCCCTGCAAAACATTTGCGTTAGTGCGACTCAGGTGAGTCCTCTGTCTGTATGAAGCCTTTGGTCTGAGGTTTGTCTTCTTCACGGGAGGTGTCATGATGACATTCATAGGAAGATTCTCCAGACACCTTTTTGGAACCCAGATCTTCTTCATAGGCGGTCCATTCCTGCAGCTAGTACCAATGTACCTGGCAAACACTTCACCATTCTGATCCTTAAACAGTATATAGTTCGCATCAAAGGATTCATCAATGATAATGGGGTTAGCACAAGTGAAGCCATATAGATTGGATGGGTCTGCTGAAGGTTCCTTTGCAGCAACCCACATGGTTTTGGGGTACTGCTCAGGTTTCCAGTAAGAGCCATTAGCATTCATTTTCCTTACGAACCCAACACCCTCTTTCCTTGGGTTTTGGTTCAGTATCTGCTTTTTGAGGACATCACATAGTGTCTGATGCCCTTTAAGACTTTTGTACATCCCTGTTTCAAGCAATGTCTTCAACCTAGCATTCTCATCAGCAATAGCAGTGGTATCCTCAGCAGAGGGGTTAGTTACCACATCAACAGTTGAAGATATTGCAACAGTAGTAGCAGTAGAACATTCAGCAACAGAAGTAGCATTATCACACTCAATGCATTTAAGACATGGTGGTTCAAATCCTTCCTGAGAGGACTGATCAGTTTGGAGTGAAGTGACTCGTTTTCCTTTTGAAGATCTTCATGAACCGCTCTCAATTTCTCAAGATCTTGCTTCCTTTGAAGATAATCATAGGAAAGCTTTTCATGAGTTGTTGAGAGAGTTTCATGACGACTTTCAAGTTCCTGATACTTAACGTGAAGATTTTTTATGTCTTCAATTAAGGATTCAGATCGAGTCATTTCAGCACCTAACAGATCATCGCTTCTGTCTAATAGTTTTTGAATATGTTCCATAGCTTTCTGTTGTTCAGTTGCAATTTTAGCAAGTGTTTTGTAGCTGGGTTTTGAATCACAATCAGAGTCATCGTCACTAGATGTTTGATAGTGAGTAGTGCGTGTGTTTACCTTGGCACCGCGTGCCATGAAGTAGTAGGTAGAAGCGGAGTAGTCCTTGTCAATTGCATCGGTGTCGGTGACGAGGTCATTGTCTTCAGTATTGAAGATGGACTTGCCAACGTATGCTGTAGCCAGACTTGCGACGCCTGAATCGGACTCCTCCTCAGACTCCACTTCCGCCTCCTCAGAAGCGGACTCCTCCTCTGAGTCCATTTCCTTGCCAACAAACGCACGTGCCTTGCTAGATGAGCTCTTCTTGTGTGATGAAGACTTTGAGGAAGACTTGGACAAAGACTTTGAGTATTTCTTCTTCTTCTTGTCGTCAGAGTCATATTCATTGCTCTTCTTCTTCTTCTTTTTGTTCTCATTGTCCCACTGTAGACACTTAGAGATGAAGTGGCCAGGTTTCTTGCACTTGTGACATGTTTTCTTCTTGTAGTCGTGAGCAGAAGCTTCATCATTCCTTGAGCTTGATCGGGAAGACTTTCTGAAGCCTTTCTTCTTGGTGAATTTTTGGAACTTCTTCACAAGCATAGCAAGTTCTCTTCCAATGTCTTCAGGATCATCAGAACTGCTGTCAGATTCTTCTTCAGATGAGGAGACAGCTTTTGCCTTCAAGGCACGAGTTCGCCCATAGTTTGGACCGTAGATATCTCTTTTCTCAGAAAGCTGAAACTCATGTGTGTTGAGCCTCTCAAGTATGTCAGATGGATCGAGTGTCTTGAAATCAGGACGTTCTTGAATCATCAGGGCTAGGATGTCAAACGAACTATCAAGTGATCTCAGTAGTGTCTTGACGACTTCATGTTTGGTGATCTCAGTAGCGCCGAGGGCTTGAAGCTCATTTGTGATGTCAGTGAGTCGGTCAAAAGTGTGCTGGACATTCTCATTGTCATTTCGCTTGAAGCGGTTGAAGAGGTTGCGAAGGACACTGATTCTTTGATCTCTCTGGGTTGAGATGCCTTCATTGACCTTGGAGAGCCAGTCCCAGACCAGCTTAGATGTCTTCAAAGCACTCACACGGCCATACTGTCCTTTGGTCAGGTAACCACAGATGATATTCTTGGCAGTAGAGTCCAGTTGAACAAATTTCTTGACATCAGCAGCAGTGACACCTTCTCCAGCCTTGGGAACATCGTTTTCGACGACATACCATAGGTCGACATCAATGGCTTCAAGATGCATGCGCATCTTATTCTTCCAGTAGGGATATTCAGTTCCATCGAAGACGGGGCACGCAGCGGAGACTTTAATTATCCCTGCAGTCGACATAGCTAAAACTCCAGGTGGTTAAACCGAATCACACAGAACAAGGGAGCACCTTGCTCTGATACCAATTGAAAGTGTGTTATATCGACTAGAGGGGGGGTGAATAGGCGATTTTTATGAAAGTCTTCAAAACGTGGAAGTTATGAAGACAAACGATAGAAATAAACCTATTACCATGCAGCGGAAGGTAGACTACACTAGGCAAGCCATAGTCAAGTATTCAATGAAGTGAAAGCACAATGACTTAATAGCAGCAATGTAGTAAGGATCAGGTAGGAAGATATTATGAAGCCATACAGAACATGCAGTCACTCAGTGAAGACAAAAGATAGTGCAAACATACAACGACTTCACAAGGAGCAACAGTAAGTAAAGGGAAGGGAAGATGAAACCAGTGACTCGTTGAAGACAATGATTTGTTGGACCAGTTCCAGTTGTTGTGACAACTGTATGTCTGGTTGGGGCGGCTAGGTATTTAAACCTTAGGACACACAGTCCCGGACACCCAGTCCTGAACACGTAGCTCAGGACACCCAGTCCTCACCGTATTCCCCTTGAGCTAAGGTCACACAGACCTCGCCCAATCACTCTGGTAAGTCTTCAAGGTAGACTCCCAAACCTTCACAGACTTCGTTCACCGGCAATCCACAATGTCTCTTGGATGCTCAGAACGCGACGCCTAACCGGCTGGAGGATGCACAGTCCTCAAGTGTAATAAGTCTTCAGATCACACAGACAAGAAGACTTAAGTGATGCCCAATTCTCTCTGGCTCTGGGTGGTTAGGGCTTTATCCTCGCAAGGAATTCTCTCTCAAAGGCTTCGAGGAGGGTTGCTCTCAAACGACAAAAGTCGTACTCTCAATCTGAGTAGCCAACCATTTATGGTTGTGGGGGGTGGGCTATTTATAGCCACTTGGCAACCCGACCTGATTTGTCCGAAATGACCCTAGGTCACTAAGGAACTGACACGTGTTCCAAGGGTCAGATTTCAAACTCACACGACAACTTTACTTGGGCTACAAGCAAAGCTGACTTGTCCGACTCTGGACAAGATTCGCTCTCATAGTCTTCACTCAAAGACATAGGTTTTTGGTTAGGCATCACTTCAGTCAGGCTGACTGGTTCTCTTGGACCCCACTTAACAGTACGGTGGTTCCTATGACTCAACACAAAAGAAAAAGAACTACGAAAGATCTAAGTCTTCGAGCTCCATATGCTTCATGTGGTGTCTTCTCTTGTCATAGTCTTCAATGTGAATATATTCATATACCACCTTTGACTTCAATGTCTTCATACATTTTTAGGGGTCATCTCTGGTAGGAAAACCGAATCAATAAGGGACTTCTACCTGTCTTATCCTGCAATTCTCACAAACACATTAGTCCCTCAACTAGGTTTGTCGTCAATACTCCAAAACCAACTAGGGGTGGCACTAGATGCACTTACAGTAACTGCTAACATAATTCTAACAGACTCTTAGCATCGCTACGAGTGAGAAAGTCTCATCATAGTCAACTCCTTGAACTTGTCGGGAAACATCTTAGTGACAAGTCGAGCTTTCTTAATGGTGACACTTACCATCATTGTCTGTCTTCCTTTTAAAATCCATCTGCACCCAACAGCCTTACGACCATCAAGTAGTTCTTTCAAAGTCTATACTTTGTTTTATACATGGATCCTCTCTCGGATTTTATGGCCTCAAGCCATTCGTCAGAATCCGGGCCCACCATCGCTTCTCCATAGCTCGTAGGTTCATTGTTGTCTAGCAACATGACTTCCAAGACAGGATTACATACCTCTCTGAAGTAGTATGCATCTTTGTCGACCTATGAGGTTTGGTAGTGACTTGATCCGAAGTTTCATGATCACTATCATAAGCTTCCAATTCAATTGGTGTAGGTGCCACAGGAACAACTTCTTGTGCCCTGCTACATACTAGTTGAAGTGATGGTTCAATAACCTCATCAAGTCTCCACCATCCTCCCACTCAATTCTTTCGAGAGAAACTTTTCCTCGAGAAAGGACCCGTTTCTAGAAACAATCACTTTTGCTTCCGGATCTGAAATAGGAGGTATACCCAACTATTTTTGGGTATTCTATGAAGATGCATTTATCCGCTTTGGGTTCGAGCTTATCAGCCTGAAACTTTTTCACATAAGCATAGCAGCCCCAAACTTTTAAGAAACGACGGCTTAGGTTTCTCTAAACCATAGTTCATACGGTGTCATCTCAACGGAATTTTGTGGTGCCCTATTTAAAGTGAATGCGGTTGTCTCTAATGCCTAACCCATAAACGATAGTGGTAATTTGATAAGAGAAATCATGGTATGCACCATATCCAATAGGGTGCAGTTATGATGTTCGGACACACCATCACACTATGGTGTTCCAGGCGGTATTAGTTGTGAAACAATTTCCACAGTGTCTTAATTGTGTGCCAAACTCGTAACTCAGATATTCATCTCTATGATCATATCATAGACATTTTATCATCTTGCCACGACGATCTTCAACTTCAGTCTGCAATTACTTGAACCTTTCAATAATTCAGACTTGTGTTTCATCAAGTAAATATACTCAGCATCTACTCAAATCATCTGTGAAGCAAGAACATAACGATATCCACTGCGTGCCTCAGCACTCATTGGACTGCACACATCAAAATGTAATACTTCCAACAAGTCGCTTTCTTGTTCCATCTTACTGAAAACGAGGCCTTTCAGTCATCTTGTCCATGTGGTATGATTTGCATGTCTCAAGTGATTCAAAATCAAGTGAGTCCAAACGTTCCATCTGCATGGAGTTTCTTCATGCATATCTACCAATAGACATGGTTTGCATGTCTCAATCTTTTGAAAAATGAGTGAGTCCAAAGATCCATCAACATGGAGCTACTTCATGTGTTTTATACCAACATGACTCAAATGGCAGTGCCACAAGTATGTGGTATTATCATTACTATCTTATATCTTTTGGCATGAACATGTGTATCACTACGATCGAGATTCAATAAACCATTCATTTCAGGTGCAAGACCATTGAAGGTATTATTCAAATAAACAGAGTAACCATTATTCTCCTTAAATGAATAACCGTATTGCGATAAACATAATCCAATCATGTCTATGCTCAACGCAAACACCAAATAGCAATTATTTAGGTTTAACACCAATCTCGATGGTAGAGGGAGCATGCGATGCTTGATCACATCAACCTTGGAAACACTTCCAACACATATCGTCATCTCACCTTCGGCTAGTCTCCGTTTATTCCGTAGCCTTTTATTTTGAGTTACTAACACTTAGCAACTGAACCGGTATTTTAATACCCTGGTGCTACTAGGAGTACTAGTAAAGTACACATTAATATAACGTATTTCCAAAATACTTCTGTCTATCTTGCCAGCATTCTCATCTACCAAGTATCTAGGGTAGTTCTGCTTCAGTGACCGTTCCCCTCATTACAGAAGCACTTAGTCTCGGGTTTGGTTCAACCTTGGGTTTCTTCACTAGAGCAGCAACTGATTTGCCGTCTCATGAAGTATCCCTTCTTTCCCTTGCCCTTCTTGAAACTAGTGGTTTAACCATCAACAATTGATGCTCCTACTTGATTTCTACTTTCGCGGTGTCAAACATCGCGAATTGCTCAAGGATCATCATGTCTATCCCTGATATGTTATAGTTCATCACGAAGCTCCAATAGCTTGGTGGCAATGACTATGGAGAACTATCACTATCTCATCTGGAATATTAACTCCCACTCGATTCAAGTGATTGTAGTACTCAGACAATCTGAGCATATGCTCAACGATTGAGCTTTTCTCCCTTAGTTTGCAGGCTTAAGAAACTTGTCAGAGGTCTCATACCTCTTGACGTGGGCACTAGTCTGAAATCCCAATTTCAGTCTTTGGAACATCTCATATGTTCTGCAACGTTTCAAAAACGTCTTTGGTGCCACAATTCTAAACCGTTAGCATTACATATTGAACTATCATGTAGTCATCAAAATGTGTATGTCAGATGTTTCCCAACATCTACAAACGACACTCGAGGTTCATCACACTGAGCGGTGCATTAAGGACATAATCCTTCTGTGCAGCAATGAGGACAGTCCTCAGTTTACGGACCCAGTCCGCATAATTGCTACTGTCAACTCTCAACTAAATTTTCTCTAGGAACATATCTAAAACAGTAGAACCAAAGCGTGAGCTATGACATAATTTGTAAAGACCTATTGACTATGTTCATGATAATTAAGTTCATCTAATCAAAATATTCAATGAACTCCCACTTAGATAGACATCCCTCTAGTCATCTAAGTGATACATGATCCGAGTCAACTAGGCCGTGTCCGATCATCACGCGAGACGGACTAGTCATCATCGGTGAACATCTTCATGTTGATCGTATCCACTATACGACTCATGTTCGACCTTTCGGTCTTCCGTGTTCCGAGGCCATGTCTGTACATGCTAGGCTCGTCAAGTTAACCTAAGTGTATTGCGTGTGTAAATCTGGCTTACACCCGTTGTATGCGAACGTTAGAACCTATCACACCCGATCATCACGTGGTGCTTCGAAACAACGGACCTCAGCAACGGTGCACAGTTAGGGGGAACACAATTCTTGATATTTTAATGAGGGATAATCTTATTTATGCTACCGTCGTTCTAAGCAAATAAGATGTAAAAACATGACAAACATCACATGCAAATCACAAAGTGACATGATATGGCCAATATCATCTTGCACCTTTGATCTCCATCTTCGAGGCGCGGCATGAACACCATCGTCACCGGCATGACACCATGATCTCCACCATCATGATCTCCATCATCGTGTCTTCATGAAGTTGCCTCGCCAACTATTACTTCTACTACTACGGCTAACGCTTAGCAATAAAGTAAAGTAATTACATGGCGTTTTCATTGACACGCAGGTCATAAATAAATTAAGACAACTCCTATGGCTCCTGCCGGTTGTCATACTCATCCACATGCAAGTCGTGATTCCTATTACAAGAACATGATCAATCTCATACATCACATATATCATTCATCACATCCTTTTGGCCATATCACATCACATAGCATACACTGCAAAAACAAATTAGACGTCCTCTAATTGTTGTTGCATGTTTTACGTGGCTGCTATGGGTTTCTAGCAAGAACGTTTCTTACCTACGCAAAACCACAACGGTGATATGCCAATTGCTATTTACCCTTCATAAGGACCCTTTTCATCGATCCGATCTGACTAAAGTGGGAGAGACAGACACCCGCCAACCACCTTATGCATCAAGTGCATGTCAGTCGGTGGAACCAGTCTCACGCAAGTGTACGTGTAAGTTTGGTCCGGGCCGCTTCATCCCACAATGCCTCCGAATCAAGATAAGACTAGTAACGGCAAGAAAATTGAACAAATCATCGCCCACAACTACTTTGTGTTCTACTCGTGCATAGAATCTACGCATAAACCTGGCTGTGATAACACTGTTGGGGAACATAGCAATAATTCAAAATTTTCCTACGTGTCACCAAGATCAATCTATGGAGTCATCTAGCAACGAGAGACAGGGAGTGCATCTTCATACCCTTGAAGATCGCTAAGCGGAAGCGTTCAAGAGAACGGGGTTGATGGAGTCGTACTCGTCGTGATCCAAATCACTGATGATCCTAGCGCCGAACGGATGGCACCTCCGCGTTGAACACACGTACGGAGTGGAGACGTCTCCTCCTTCTTGATCCAGCAAGGGGGGAGGAGAAATTGATGGAGATCCAGCAGCACGACGACGTGGTGGTGGAAGTAGCGGGATCCCGGCAGGACTTCGCCAAGCACAAGCGGGGAGGAAGAGGTGTCACGGGAGGGAGGGAGGCGCCAGGGCTTCAGGTGCGGCTGCCCTCCCTCCCCTCCACTATATATAGGGGCCTAGGGGGGCGCCGACCCCTTGTAGATCCCATCTAGGGAGGGGGGGCGGCAGCCCTAGGGGTGGCTTGGCCTCCAAGCCAAGTGGAGGCGCCCCCACCCCTTAGGGTTTCCAACCCTAGGCGCATGGGAGGCCCAAGGGGGGCGCACCAGCCCACCAGGGGCTGGTTCCCACGCCCCTTCAGCCCATGGGGCCCTCCGGGATAGGTGGCCCCACCCGGTGGACCCCCGGGACCCTTCCGGTGGTCCCAGTACAATACCGATGACCCCGAAACTCTCCCGGTGGCCGAAACTGGACTTCCTATATATAAATCTTTACTTCCGGAACTCCTCGTGACGTCCGGGATCTCATCAGGGACTCCTAACAACTTTCGGTTAACCGCATACTAATATCTCTACAACTCTAGCATCATCGAACCTTAAGTGTGTAGACCTACGGGTTCGGGAGACATGTAGACATGACCGAGACAACTCTCCAGTCCATAACCAACAGCGGGATCTGGATACCCATGTTGGCTCCCACATGCTCCACGATGATCTCATCGGATGAACCACGATGTCGAGGATTCAACCAATCCCGTATACAATTCCCTTTGTCTACCGGTACAGTACCTGCCCGAGATTCGATCGTCTGTATCCCGATACCTTGTTCAATCTCGTTACCGGCAAGTCTCTTTACTCGTTCCGTAACACATCATCCTGTGATCAACTCCTTGGTCACATTGTGCACATTATGATGATGTCCTACCGAGTGGGCCCAGAGATACCTCTCTGTTTATACGGAGTGACAAATCCCAGTCTCGATTGGTGCCAACCCAACAGACACTTTCGGAGATACCCGCAGTGCACCTTTATAGCCACCCAGTTACGTTGTGACATTGGGTACACCCAAAGCATTCCTACGGTATCCGGGAGTTGCACAATCTCATGGTCTAAGGAAATGCTACTTGACATTAGAAAAACTTTAGCATACGAACTACACGATCTTGTGCTAGGCTTAGGATTGGGTCTTGTCCATCACATCATTCTCCTAATGATGTGATCCCGTTATCAATGACATCCAATGTCCATGGTCAGGAAACCATGACCATCTATTGATCAACGAGCTAGTCAACTAGAGGCTTACTATGGACATGTTGTGGTCTATGTATTCAGACATGTATTACGGTTTCTGGTTAATACAATTATAGCATGAACAATAGGCAATTAACATGAACAAGGAAATACAATAATAACCATTTTATTATTTCCTCCAGGGCATATTTCCAACAGCTA
Organism: Triticum dicoccoides; assembly: GCF_002162155.2. Classification (NCBI taxonomy): domain Eukaryota; kingdom Viridiplantae; phylum Streptophyta; class Magnoliopsida; order Poales; family Poaceae; genus Triticum; species Triticum dicoccoides. The sequence goes on from NC_041380.1 coordinate 389,177,455, forward strand.
GTTGGTTTACTTGGTGGGAGATCATATGTTCAGATCCATTATGCATATTAATACCCATCTGATTACGAACATGAATATGATTTGTGAGTAGTTCATTTGTTCCCGCACTACTAGGAAAAGGGCTACTAATGGCGCACCGGTTTTGCCTACTAATGGCGCATCACTGGTGCGCCATTAGTATCACGCCACTAGTATTTTTTACTAATGGCGCACCACTGGTGCGCCATTAGTATAGGCCACGGTGCGCCATTAGTATAGGCCATGGTGCGCCATTAGTATTTTTGAATTTTGAAGGTAGGAAAATAGTAGTGGCGCACCGTCTAACCCCCACCGTGCGCCATTGCTATTTTTGAATTTGGATCTGGATCGTGATTTTTTTGCCCATTTTTTGCTAGTTTTTTTGCTCGTTTTTTGGCACGATGTTATTTCAAATTGTGTTCCTGTTTTTGGATCTTGTACGTTCTTTTGCCAGAGAGGAGTTCGCTGGAGAGGAGGAGGAGGAGGTCACCGAAGAGGCACTTGCCTACATCGCCGGAGAGGAGGAGGAGGTCACCGGAGAGGAGTTCACCGAAGCATCGGAGAGGAGGAAGGAGAAACCATGAGGGAATGGGAGGAGAGGAGGGAGGATGAGCTCACCAGAGAGGAGGGAGGAGGAGCTCACCATTGGAAATATGCCCTAGAGGCAATAATAAATTAGTTATTATTATTATATTTCATTGTTCATGATAATCATTTATTATCCATGCTAGAATTGTATTGATAGGAAACTCAGATACATGTGTGGATACATAGACAACACCATGTCCCTAGTAAGCCTCTAGTTGACTAGCTCATTGATCAATAGATGGTTACGATTTCCTGACCATGGACATTGGATGTCGTTGATAACGGGATCACATCATTAGGAGAATGATGTGATGGACAAGACCCAATCCTAAGCCTAGCACAAAGATCGTGTAGTTCGTTTGCTAAAGCTTTTCTAATGTCAAGTATCATTTCCTTAGACCATGAGATTGTGCAACTCCCGGATACCGTAGGAGTGCTTTGGGTGTGCCAAACGTCACAACGTAATTGGGTGGCTATAAAGGTACACTACAGGTATCTCCAAAAGTGTCTGTTGGGTTGGCACGAATCGAGACTGGGATTTGTCACTCCGTGTAAACGGAGAGGTATCTCTGGGCCCACTCGGTAGGACATCAGCATAATGTGCACAATGTGACCAAGGAGTTGATCACGGGATGATGTGTTACGGAACGAGTAAAGAGACTTGCCGGTAACGAGATTGAACAAGGTATCGGGATACCGACGATCGAATCTCGGGCAGGTACTGTACCGGTAGACAAAGGGAATTGTATACAGGATTGATTGAATCCTCGACATCGTGGTTCATCCGATGAGATCATCGTGGAGCATGTGGGATCCAACATGGGTATCCATATCCCGCTGTTGGTTATTGACCGAAGAGTTGTCTTGGCCATGTCTGCATGACTCCCGAGCCCGTAGGGTCTACACACTTAAGGTTCGATGACGCTAGGGTTATAGGGAAAGTATGTACGCGGTTACCGAATGTTGTTCGGAGTCCCGGATGAGATCTCGGACATCACGAGGAGTTCCGGAATGGTCCGGAGGTAAAGATTAATATATAGGAAGTATGGTTTTGGCCACCGAAAGTGTTCCGGGCATCACCGGTAGTGTACCGGGACCACCAGAGGGGTCGGGGGGTCCACCAGCCCCGGAGGCCTACATGGGCCAATAGTGGGAAGGGACCAGCCCCTAGGTGGGCTGGGGCGCCTTCCACCAAGGCCCAAGGCGCCTCCAAGAGGGGAGGGGGGCAAACCCTAGGGCAGATGGGCCCTAAGGCCCACCCCAGGTGCGCCTCCCCCTCTCCCCCTTGTAGCCGCCACCCAAGATGGGATCTAGGGCTGCCGCCACCCCTAGGGAGGAAACCCTAGGTGGGGGCGCAGCCCTCCCTCTCCCCCTATATATAGTGGAGGCAAAGGGGCAGCCCAACACACGATTCAATCTCCCTGTTGGCGCAGCCCTACCCCTCTTCCTCCTCGTCTCTCGTAGTGCTTGGCGAAGCCCTGCTGGAGTCCCGCGCTCCTCCACCACCACCACGCCGTCGTGCTGCTGCTGGATGGAGTCTTCCCCAACCTATCCTTCTCCCCTTGCTGGATCAAGGCGTAGGAGACGTCACCGGGATGTACGTGTGTTGAACGCGGAGGTGCCGCCCATTCGGCACTAGGATCATCGGTGATTTGGATCACGACGAGTACGACTCCATCAACCCCGTTCACTTGAACGCTTCCACTTAGCGATCTACAAGGGTATGTAGATGCACTCTCCTTCCCTCGTTGCTAGATTACTCCCTAGATTGATCTTGGTGATGCGTAGAAAATTTTGAATTTCTGCTATGTTCGCCAACAGTGGCATCATGAGCTAGGTCTATGCGTAGTTTCTATGCATGAGTAGAACACAAAGCAGTTGTGGGCGTCGATTTTTTCAATTTACTTGCCGTTACTAGTCTTATCTTGATTCGGCGGCATCGTGGGATGAAGCGGCCCGGACCGACCTTACACGTACTCTTACGTGAGACTGGTTCCACCGACTGACATGCGCTAGTTGCATAAGGTGGCTAGCGGGTGTCTGTCTCTCCCACTTTAGTCAGATCGGATTAGATGAAAAGGGTCCTTATGAAGGGTAAATAGAAATTGGCATATCACGTTGTGGTTTTCACGTAGGTAAGAAACGTTCTTGCTAGAAACCTATAGCAGCCACGTAAAAACTTGCAACAACAATTAGAGGACGTCTAACTTGTTTTTGCAGCTTATGCCTTGTGATGTGATATGGCCAAAAGGATGTGATGAATGATATATGTGATGTATGAGATTGATCATGTTCTTGTAATAGGAATCACGACTTGCATGTCGATGAGTATGACAACCGGCAGGAGCCATAAGAGTTGTCTTTATTTATTTATGACCTGCATGTGAACATAAACGTCATGTAATTACTTTACTTTATTGCTAAAGCATTAGCCATAGTAGTTGAAGTAATAGATGACGAGACAACTTCAAGAAGACACGATGATGGAGATCATGATGATGGAGATCATGGTGTCATGCCGGTGACAACAATGATCATGGAGCCCCGAAGATGGAGATCGAGAGGAGCAAAATGATATTGGCCATATCATGTCACTATTTGATTGCATGTGATGTTTATCATGTTTTACATCTTATTTGCTTAGAACGACGGTAGCTTAAATAAGATGATCCCTCACTAAAATTTCAAGAAAGGTGTTCCCCCTAACTGTGCACCGTTGCGAAGGTTCGTTGTTTCGAAGCACCACATGATGATCGGGTGTGATAGATTCTAATGTTCAAGTACAACGGGTGTAAGCCAGATTTACACAGCAAAAACACTTAGGTTGACTTGACGAGCCTAGCATGTACAGACATGGCCTCGGAACACAGAAGACCGAAAGGTCGAGCATGAGTCATATAGAAGATACGATCAACATGAAGATGTTCACCGATGTTGACTAGTCCGTCTCACGTGATGATCGGACACGGCCTAGTTGACTCGGATCATGTTTCACTTAGATGACTAGAGGGATGTCTATCTGAGTGGGAGTTCATTAGATGAACTCAATTATCATGAACATAGTCTAAATTGTCTTCACAAATATGTTGTAGATAAATAGCTCACATTGTAGTTCCCTGTTTCAATACGTTCCTAGAGAAAGATTAAGTTGAAAGATATTGTAAGCAATGATGCGGACTAGGTCTGTAGTCCGAGGAGTGTCCTCACTGCTACACAGAAGGCTTACGTCTTTGATGCACCGCTCGATGTGCAAACCCCTACAACGTCGTCTGTGGATGTTGTGAACACCTGACAGACACATCCTGATGACTACTTGATAGTTTAGTGCACCATACTTTACGGCTTAGAATCGGGATTCCAATGATGTTTTGAACGCCATAAGACATATGGGATGTTCCAAGTGCTGAAATTGGGATTTCAGGCTCATGCCCGTGTTGAGAGGTGTGAGACCTCTGACAAGTTCTTTTGCCAACAAGATGGAGGAGAATAGCTCAGCTAGTGAGCATGTGCTCAGAATGTCTGGGTGCTACAATCACTTAAATCAAGTGGGAGTTAAAACTCCCAGATAAGATAGTGATTGATAGAGTTCTCTAGCCACTATCACTAAGCTACTAGATCTTCGTGATGAACTATGACATGCAAGGGATGGAGTTGATCCCGGAGCTGTTCGCGGTGCTTAAGACCGCAGAAGGTAGAAATCAATAAGGAGCATCAAGTGTTGATGGTTTAACAAGACCACTGGTTTCAAGAAGGGCAAGGGCTAGAAGGGAAACTGCATGGATAGCAAACCAGTTGCCGCTCCAGTGAAGGAACCCAAGGTTGAACCCAAACCCGAGACTAAGTGCTTCTATTGTAAGGGGAACGGTCACTGGTAGCGGAATTACCCCAAATGCATGGTAGATAAGAAGGTTGGCAACTTCAACAAAATTTATACGTGTCATTAATGTGTACCTCACTAGTACTCCTGGTAGCACCTGGGTATTGGATACCGGTTCAGTTACTATTATTGGTGACTTGAAACAAAAGCTATGGACTAAACGGAGACTGGCTGAGGGCAAGGTGACGATGTGTGTTGGAAGTGTTTCCAAAGTTGATGAGATCACCATCGCACGCTCCATCTGCCTTCGGGATTAGTATTGAACCTAGATAAATGTTATCAGGTGTCTATGTTGAGCATGAATATGATTAGATCATGTTCTGCAATACGGTTATTCATTTAAGTTAGAGAATAATGGTTATTCTGTTTACATGAATAATACCTTTCATGGTCATGCACCCTATGTGAATGGTTCATTGAATCTCGATCGTGGTAATACACATGTTCACGCCAAAAGATGTAGAGTTAATAATGATAGTACCACTTTCTTGTGGCACTGCCGCTTAGGTCATATTGGCATAAAGATGCATGAAGAAACTCCATGTCGATGGATGTTTGGAGTCACTTGATTTTGAATCGCTTGACACATGCGAGCCATGCCTCATGGGCAGGATGACTAAGACCCCGTTTTCAGGTACAATGAAACGGGCAAGTGACTTGTTGGAAATCATACATGCTGATGCATGTGATCCAATGAGAATTGAAGCGTGCGGTGGATATCGCTATTTTCTCATCTTCACTGACGATTTGAGTAGATATAGGTATATTTACTTAATGAATCACAAGTCTGAAACGTTTGAAAAGTTCAAGCAATTTCAGAGTGAAGTTAAGAATCATCATAACAAAAAGGATCATGTTCCTACGATCTGATCAAAAGGGGATTTTCTGAGTTATGAGTTTGGCAATCACTTAAGACATTGTGGAATTGTTTCACAGTTGAAGCCACCTACACCACAGAGTAATGGTGTGTCCGGACGTCGTAATCGAACCTTATGAGATATGGTGCGATCTATGATGTCTCTTACCGATCTACCATTTTCATTTTGAGGTTATGCGTTAGAGACAGTTGCATTCACTTTAGATAGGGCACCATCTAAGTCCGTTGAGACGACGTCGAACATTGGTTTGGCAAGAAACCAAAGATGTCGTTTCTTAATGTTTGGGGCTGCGATGCTTAAGGCTTTAGCCAGAGAAGCTCCAACCCAAAGCGGACAAACACATCTTCATAGGATACCCAAAGGTGACAGTTGGGTATACCTTCTATCTCAGATCCGAGGGCAAATTGTTTGTCGCTAAGAACGGGTCCTTTCTCAAGAAGGAGTTTCTCTCGAAAGAATTGAGTGGGAGGAAGATAGAACTTGATGAGGTTGTCGAACCTTTTATTTCAACCAGAGAATGATGCAACACAGAAAGATGTTTTCTGTGGCACCTACGTCTGTTGAATAGGAAGTTAATGATAGTGATCATGAAGCTTCGGATCAAGTTGCTATCGAACCTCGTAGGTCGACAAGGATATGTACTACTCCTAAGTGGTACGATAATCCTGTCTTAGATATCATGTTGTTAGACAACAATGAACCTATGAGCTATGGAAAAGCGATGGTGGGCCCGTATTCCGACAAATGGTTAGGAGCCATGAAATCCGAGATAGGATTCATATATCAGAACAAATTATGGACTTTGGTGGACTTGCCCGATGATCGGCAAGCCATTGAGATAAATGGATCTTTAAGAAGAAGACGGACGTGGGAGGTAATGTTACCGTCTATGAAGCTCGACTTGTGGGAAAGAGTCTTTTCACAAGTTCAAGGAGTTGACTATGATGAGTATTTCTCACCCGTAGCGATGCTTGAGTCCGTCGGAATTATGATAGCATTAGCTGTATTTTTCGATTATGAAATCTTGCAGATGGATGTCAAAACAAGTTTTCTTACCAGTTCTTCGTAAGAAAAGTTGTATGTGATACAATAAAGGGTTTTGTTGATCCTAAGGATGCTAAAAGGTATGCTGGCTTCAGCGATCCTTCTATGGACTAGAGCAAGCATCTCGGAATCGGAATATATGCTTTGATGGAGTGATCAAAGCTTTTAGGTTTATACAATGTTTGCTAGAAACTTGTATTTACAAGAAAGTGAGTGGGAGCACTACAACATTTCTGATAAGTATATGTGGATGACATATTGTTGATTCGAAATGATGTAGAATTTCTGAAAAGCATAAATAGTTGTTTGAAGAGTGATTTTCAAAGGAAGACCTAGATAAAGCTGCTTACATATTGGGCATCAAGATCTATAGAGATAGATCAAAACGCCTGATGATACTTTCAAGGAATGCACACCTTGACATGTTTTTGAAGGAGTTCAAAATAGATCAGTCAAAGAAGGGGTTCTTACCTGAGTTGTAAGGTGTGAAGTTGAGTAAGACTCAAAGCTTGACCACGGCAGAAGAAAGAGGAAGGACGAAGGTCGTCCCCTATGCTCTTGTCATAGGCTCTATATGTTATGCCATGCTGAGTACCGCACCTGATGTGTGCCTTGCCACATGTCTGGCAAGAGGGTACAAAGGTGATCTAGGACTGGATCACCAGATAGCAGTCAAAATTGTCCTTAGAGGAATAAGGAAATGTTTCTCGGTTATGGAGGTGGTAAAGAGTTCGACGTAAAGAGTTACGTCGATGCAAGCTTAACACCTATCCGGATAGCTCTGAGTAGAGATACCGGATACGTATAATGGAGCAATAATTTGGAATAGCTCCAAGTGGAACGTGGTAGCAGCATCTACGATATGACATAAAGTTTTGCAAAATACATAGGGATCTGAATATAGCAAGACCCGTTGACTACAACCTCTCTCACAAGCATAACATGATCAAACCAAGAACTCTTTGAGTGTTTATCACATAGTGATGTGAACTAGATCATTGAGTCTAGTAGACTCTTGGATGTTGGTCACATGGCGATGTGACCTGTGAGTGTTAATCACATGGCGATGTGAACTAGATTATTGACTCTAGTGCAAGTGGGAGACTATTGGAAATATGCCCTAGAGGCAATAATAAATTAGTTATTATTATTATATTTCATTGTTCATGATAATCATTTATTATCCATGCTAGAATTGTATTGATAGGAAACTCAGATACATGTGTGGATACATAGACAACACCATGTCCCTAGTAAGCCTCTAGTTGACTAGCTCGTTGATCAATAGATGGTTACGGTTTCCTGACCATGGACATTGGATGTCATTGATAACGGGATCACATCTTTAGGAGAATGATGTGATGGACAAGACCCAATCCTAAGCCTAGCACAAAGATCGTGTAGTTCGTTTGCTAAAGCTTTTCTAATGTCAAGTATCATTTCCTTAGACCATGAGATTGTGCAACTCCCGGATACCGTAGGAGTGCTTTGGGTGTGCCAAACGTCACAACGTAACTGGGTGGCTATAAAGGTACACTACAGGTATCTCCAAAAGTGTCTGTTGGGTTGGCACGAATCGAGACTGGGATTTGTCACTCCGTGTAAACGGAGAGGTATCTCTGGGCCCACTCGGTAGGACATCAGCATAATGTGCACAATGTGACCAAGGAGTTGATCACGGGATGATGTGTTACGGAACGAGTAAAGAGACTTGCCGGTAACGAGATTGAACAAGGTATCGGGATACCGACGATCGAATCTCGGGCAGGTACTGTACCGGTAGACAAAGGGAATTGTATACAGGATTGATTGAATCCTCGACATCGTGGTTCATCCGATGAGATCATCGTGGAGCATGTGGGATCCAACATGGGTATCCATATCCCGCTGTTGGTTATTGACCGAAGAGTTGTCTTGGCCATGTCTGCATGACTCCCGAGCCCGTAGGGTCTACACACTTAAGGTTCGATGACGCTAGGGTTATAGGGAAAGTATGTACGCGGTTACCGAATGTTGTTCGGAGTCCCGGATGAGATCTCGGACATCACGAGGAGTTCCGGAATGGTCCGGAGGTAAAGATTAATATATAGGAAGTATGGTTTTGGCCACCGAAAGTGTTCCGGGCATCACCGGTAGTGTACCGGGACCACCAGAGGGGTCGGGGGGTCCACCAGCCCTGGAGGCCTACATGGGACAATAGTGGGAAGGGACCAGCCCCTAGGTGGGCTGGGGCACCTTCCACCAAGGCCCAAGGCGCCTCCAAGAGGGGAGGGGGGCAAACCCTAGGGCAGATGGGCCCTAAGGCCCACCCCAGGTGCGTCTCCCCCTCTCTCCCTTGTGGCCGCCACCCAAGATGGGATCTAGGGCTGCCGCCACCCCTAGGGAGGAAACCCTAGGTGGGGGCGCAGGCCTCCCTCTCCCCCTATATATAGTGGAGGCAAAGGGGCAGCCCAACACACGATTCAATCTCATTGTTGGCGCAGCCCTACCCCTCTTCCTCCTCGTCTCTCGTAGGGCTTGGCGAAGCCCTGCTGGAGTCCTGCGCTCCTCCACCACCACCACGCCATCGTGCTGCTGCTGGATGGAGTCTTCCCCAACCTCTCCTTCTCCCCTTGCTGGATCAAGGTGTAGGAGACATCACCGGGCTGTACGTGTGTTGAACGCGGAGGTGCCGTCCGTTCGGCACTAGGATCATCGGTGATTTGGATCACGATGAGTACGACTCCATCAACCCCGTTCACTTGAACGCTTCCGCTTAGCGATCTACAAGGGTATGTAGATGCACTCTCCTTCCCTCGTTGCTAGATTACTCCATAGATTGATCTTGGTGATGCGTAGAAAATTTTGAATTTCTGCTACGTTCCCCAACACTCACCGGAGAGGAGGGAGGAGAAACCGTGAGGGGAGGGGAGGGGAGGAGAGGAGAGGAGGGAGGAGGAGGTCCCCAGAGAGGAGGAGGTCGTCGGAGAGGAGGAGGAGGTCACCGGAGAGGAGGAGGAGGTCGCCGGAGAGGAGGAGGGTAGTATGGTGGAGGAGAGAAGGGAAGATGGAGTGGAGGAGAGGAGGAGATGGAGTGGAGGAGAGGAGGAGATGGAGTGGAGGAGAGGTGGAGTGGAGGAGGTGCGCCCAGCCATATATACGACATAGTAATGGCGCACCGTGGGCAGGTGCGCCATTACTAACTTTTTTTTTTTTTGATTTATTTTGAATTTTGAAGGCGGGAAGATACTAATGGCGCACCATGGGCAGGTGCGCCATTAGTAACTTTTTTTTTATTTTTTTGACTTATTTTGAATTTTGAAGGCGGGAAGATACTAATGGCACACCATGGGCACGTGCGCCATTAGTAACTTTTTTTTATTTTTTTGACTTATTTTGAATTTTGAAGGCGGGAAGATACTAATGGCGCACCATGGGCAGGTGCGCCATTAGTAAGTTTGAATTTTTTTTGATTTTTTTTGCCTCTCCAGATCTTAAAAGCCCTGTATCCTTTTGAGTAGATGATTTTTCATATAAAAAACTTTCTCATCCGAGTTCGTGTGGTGGTGATGGAGTCCGAGATGTATGTTGTCTCTCCTCTAGTGGTGTCATGTGAACGTCGACTGCATGACACTTCACCATTGTTTGGGCCTAGAGGAAGGCATTGGGAAGTAATAAGTAGATGATGGGTTGCTAGAGTGACAGAAGCTTAAACCCTAGTTTATGAGTTGCTTCGTAAGGGGCTGATTTGGATCCATATGTTTCATGCTATGGTTAGGTTTACCTTAATACTTCTTTTGTAGTTGCGGATGCTTGCAATAGGGGTTGATCATAAGTGGGATGCTTGTCCAAGGAAGGACAGTACCCAAGCACCGGTCCACCCACATATCAAATTATCAAAGTACGGAACGCGAATCATATGAACGTGATGAAAACTAGCTTGACAATAATTACCATGTGTCCTCGGGAGCGCTTTCCTTTATATAAGAGTTTGTCCAGGCTTGTCCTTGTTGGAGAACATAGCAATAATTCAAAATTTTCCTACGTGTCACCAAGATCAATCTATGGAGTCATCTAGCAACGAGGGAGGAGTGGATCTACATACCCTTGTAGATCGCGCGCGGAAGCGTTCAAGAGAACGGGGTTGACGGAGTCGTACTCGTCGTGATCCAAATCACCGATGATCCTAGTGCCGAACGGACGGCACCTCCGCGTTCAACACACGTATGGAGCAGCAACGTCTCCTCCTTCTTGATCCAGCAAGGGGGGAGGAGAGGTTGATGGAGATCCAGCAGCACGACGGCGTGGTGGTGGAAGTAGCGGGATTCCAACAGGGCTTCGCCAAGCGCCGCGGGAGGAGGGAGATGTGTCATGGGAGGGAGAGGGAGGCGCCAGGGCTTAGGTGTGGCTGCCCTCCCTTCCCCCCACTATATATAGGGCCAAGGGAGAGGGGGGGGCGCAGCCTTGGCCCTTCCTCCAAGGAAGGGTGCGGCCAGGGAGGAGTCCATCCTCCCCAAGGCACCTAGGAGGTGCCTTCCCCGTCTAGGACTCTTCCTTTCCTCATCTCTTGGCGCATGGGCCTCTTGGGGCTGGTGCCCTTGGCCCATACAGGCCAAGACGCACACCCCTATAGCCCATGTGCCCCCCGGGGCAGGTGGCCCCACCCGGTGGACCCCCGGGACCCTTCCGGTGGTCCCGGTACAATACCGGTGACCCCGAAACTTGTCCCGATGGCCGAAATAGCACTTCCTATATATAGTTCTTTACCTCCGGACCATTTCAGAACTCCTCGTGACGTCCGGGATCTCATCCGGGACTCCGAACAACTTTCGGGTTACTGCATACTAATATCTCTATAACCCTAGCGTCACCGAACCTTAAGTGTGTAGACCCTACGGGTTCGGGAGACATGCAGACATGACCGAGACGTTCTCCGGTCAATAACCAACAGCGGGATCTGGATACCCATATTGGATCCCACATGTTCCACGATGATCTCATCGGATGAACCACGATGTTGAGGATTCAATCAATCCCGTATACAATTCCCTTTGTCTAGCGGTATTGTACTTGCCCGAGATTCGATCGTCGGTATCCGATACCTTGTTCAATCTCGTTACCGGCAAGTCTCTTTACTCCTTCCGTAACACATCATCCCGTGATCAACTCCTTGATCACATTGTGCACATTATGATGATGTCCTACCGAGTGGGCCCAGAGATACCTCTCCGTTTACACGGAGTGACAAATCCCAGTCTCGATTCGTGCCAACCCAACAGACACTTTTGGAGATACCTGTAGTGTACCTTTATAGCCACCCAGTTACGTTGTGACGTTTGGCACACCCAAAGTATTCCTACGGTATCCGGGAGTTGCACAATCTCATGGTCTAAGGAAATGATACTTGACATTAGAAAAGCTTTAGCATACGAACTACATGATCTTGTGCTAGGCTTAGGATTGGGTCTTGTCCATCACATCATTCTCCTAATGATGTGATCCCGTTATCAACGACATCCAATGTCCATGGTCAGGAAACCGTAACCATCTATTGATTAACGAGCTAGTCAACTAGAGGCTTACTAGGGACATGGTGTTGTCTATGTATCCACACATGTATCTGAGTTTCCTATCAATACAATTCTAGCATGGATAATAAACGATAATCATGAACAAGGAAATATAATAATAACCAATTTATTATTGCCTCTAGGGCATATTTCCAACAGTCTCCCACTTGCACTAGAGTCAATAATCCAGTTCACATCGATATGTGATTAACACTCAAGGTCACATCTCCATGTGACTAACACCCAAAGAGTTTACTAGAGTCAATAATCTAGTTCACATTACCATGTGATTAACACTCGATGAGTTCTGGGTTTGATCATGTTATGCTTGTGAGAGATGTTATAGTCAACGGGTCTGAATCTTCCAGATCCGTATGTACTTCGGAAATCTCTATGTCATCTTGTAGATGCAGCTACTACGCTATATTTGGAGCTATTCCAAATAACTGTTCTACTATACGAATCCAGTTTACTACTCAGAATAATCTGGATTAGTGTCAAAGTTTGCATCGGCGTAACCATTTACGACGAACTCTTTTACCACCTCCGTAATCGAGAAAATTCCTTAGTCCACAAGTTACTAAGGATAACTTTGACCGCTGTCCTATGATCCATTCTTAGATCACTCTTGTACCCCTTGACTGACTCATGGCAAGGCACATTTCAGGTGCGGCACACAGCATAGCATACTGTAGAGCCTATGTCTTAAGCATAGGGGATGACCTTCGTCCTTTCTCTGTATTCTGCCGTGGTCGAGCTTTAAGTCTTAACTTCATACGTTACAACTCAGGCAAGAACTCCTTCTTTGACTGATCCATCTTGAACACCTTCAAGATCATGTCAAGGTATGTGCTCATTTGAAAGTACCATTAAGCATTTTGATCTATCCTTATAGATCTTGATGCTCAATGTTCAAGTAGCTTGATCCAGGCTTTCCATTGAAAAACACTTTCCAAATAACCCTATATGCTTTCCAGAAATTCTACGTCATTTCTGATCAACAATATGTCAACAACATATATTTATCAGAAATTCTATAGTGCTCCCACTCACTTCTTTGGAAATACAAGTTTCTCATAAACTTTGTATACACCCAAAATCTTTGATCATCTCTTCAAAGCATACATTCCAACTCTGAGATGCTTACTCCAGTCCTCAGAAGGATTGCTGGAGCTTTGCATACTTATTAGCATCTTTCAGGATTGACAAAACCTTCTGGTTGTATCACATACAACCTTTCCTCAAAAATCGTCGAGGAAACAATGGTTTTTTTGGCATCCTATCTGCAAGATTTCACAAATAATGCAGTAATTGCTAACATAATTCCAACAGACTCTTAGCATCGCTACGAGTGAGAAAGTCTCACCGCAGTCAACTCCTTGAACTTGTCGGGAAACTTCTTAACGACAAGTCGAGCTTTCTTAATGGTGACATTTACCATCATTGTCCGTCTTCCTTTTAAAATCCATCTGTACTCAACAGCCTTACGACCATCGAGCTGTTCTGCCAAAGTCTACACTTTGTTTTCATACATGGATCCTCTCTCGGATTTTATGGCCTTGAGCCATTTATCGGAATTCGGGCCCACCATCGCTTCTCCATAGCTCGTAGGTTCATTGTTGTCTAGCAACATGACTTCCAAGGCAGGATTACGTACCACTCTGAAGTAGTACGCATCCTTGTTATCCCACGAGGTTTGGTATTGACTTGATATGAAGTTTCATGATCACTATCATAAGCTTCCACTTAAATTGGTGTAGGTGCCACAGGAACAACTCCCTGTGCCCTGCCACACACTAGTTGAAGAGACGGTTCAATAACCTCATCAAGTCTCCACCACCCTCCCACTCAATTCTTCCGAGAGAAACTTTTCCTGGAGAAAGGACCCGATTCTAGAAACAATCCCTTATTGCTTTCGGTTCTGAGACAGGAGGTATACCCAACTGTTTTGGGTGTCCTGTGAAGATGCATTTATTCGCTTTGGGTTCAAGCTTATCAGCCTGAAACTTTTTCGCATAAGCGTCGCGGCCCCAAACTTTTAAGAAATGACAGCTTAGGTTTCTCTAAACCATAGTTCATACGGTGTCATCTCATCGGAATTACGTGGTGCCCTATTTAAAGTGAATGTGGTTGTCTTTAATGCCTAACCCATAAACTATCGTGGTAATTTGATAAGAGACATCATTGTATGCATCATATCCAATAGGGTGTAGTTATGATGTTCGGACACACCATCACACTATGGTGTTCCAGGCTGTATTAGTTGTGAAACAATTTCCACAATGTCTTAATTATGTGCCAAACTCGTAATTCAGATATTCATCTCTATGATCATATCATAGATATTTTATCCTCTTGTCACGACGATCTTTCAACTTCACCCTAAAATTACTTGAACCTTTCAATAATTCAGACTCGTGATTCATCAAGTAAATATACTCAACATCTACTCAAATCATTTGTGAAGTAAGAACATAACGATATCCACTACACGCCTCAGCACTCGTTGGACTGCACACATCAAAATGTATTACTTCCAACAAGTTGCTTTCTAGTTCCATTTTACTGAAACCGAGGCTTTCAGTCATCTTGCCCATGTGGTATGATTTGCATGTCTCATGTGATTCAAAATCAAGTGAGTCCAAATGGTCCATTTGCATGGAGTTTCTTCATGCATATACACCAATAGACATGGTTCGCATGCCTCAAACTTTTCAAAAAACGAGTGAGCCCAAAGATCCATCAACATGGAGCTTCTTCATGCGTTTTATACCGATATGACTTACATGGCAGTGCCACAAGTATGTGGTACTATCATTACTATCTTTTGGCATGAACATGTGTATCACTACGATCGAGATTCAATAAACCATTCATTTTAGGTGCAAGACCATTGAAGGTATTATCCAAATAAACAGAGTAACCGTTATTCTCCTTAAATGAATAACCGTATTGCGATAGACATAATCCAATCATTTCTATGCTCAACGCAAACACCAATCTCGATGGTAGAGGGAGCGTGCGATGCTTGATCATATCAACATTGGAAACACTTCCAACACATATCGTCAGCTCACCTTTAGCTAGTCTTCGTTTATTCCGTAGCTTTTATTTCGAGTTACTAACACTTAGCAACCGAACCGTATCTAATACCCTAGTGCTACTAGGAGTACTAGTAAAGTACACATCAACACAATGTATATCCAATATACTTCTATCGACCTTGCCAGCCTTCTCATCTACCAAGTATCTAGGGTAATTCTGCTCCAGTGGCTGTTCCCCTTATTACAGAAGCACTTAGTCTCGGGTTTGGGTTCATCCTTGGGTTTCTTCACTAGAGCAGCAGCTGATTTGCCGTTTCATGAAGTACCCTTCTTGCCTTTGCCCTTCTTGAAACTCGTGGTTTCACCAACCATCAACAATTGATGCTCCTTCTTGATTTCTACTTTTGTGGTGTCAAACATCGTGAATATCTCAAGGATCATCATATATGTCCCTGATATATTATAGTTCATCACGAAGCTCAAGCAGCTTGGTGGTAATGACTTCGGAGAACCATCACTATTTCATCTGGAAGATCAACTCCCACTTGATTCAAGCGATTGTTGTACTCAGACAATCTGAGCACAAGCTCAACAATTGAGCTTTTCTCCCTTAGTTTGCAGGCTAAGAAAATCGTCGGAGGTCTTATACCTCTTGACGTGGGCACGAGCCTGAAATCCAAATTTCAGTCCTTGGAACATCTCATATGTTCTATGATGTTTCAAAAACGTCTTTGGTGCCTCAACTCTAAACCATTTAGCATTACACACTGAACTATCATGTAGTCATCAAAACGTGTATGTCAGATGTTCGCAACATCCACAGACGACGTTCGAGGTTCAGCACACTGAGCGGTGCATTAAGGACATAAGCCTTCTATGAAGAAATGAGGACAATCCTCAGTCTACGGACCTGGTCCGCATAATTGCTACTATCAACTTTCAACTAAATTTTCTCTAGGAACATATCTAAATAGTAGAACTGAAGCGCGAGCTACGACATAATTTGCGAAGACCTTTTGACTATGTTCAGGATAATTAAGTTTATCTTATGAACTCCCACTCAGATAGACATCCCTCCAGTCATCTAAGTGATTACATGATCCGAGTCAACTAGGCCGTGTCCGATCATCACGTGAGACGGACTAGTCATCATCGGTGAACATCTTCATGTTGATCGTATCTACCATACGACTCATGCTCGACCTTTCGGTCTCTTGTGTTCCGAGGCCATGTCTGTACATGCTAGGCTCGTCAAGTCGACCTAAGTGTTTCGCGTGTGTAA
This sequence comes from Triticum dicoccoides, assembly GCF_002162155.2. Taxonomy (NCBI): domain Eukaryota; kingdom Viridiplantae; phylum Streptophyta; class Magnoliopsida; order Poales; family Poaceae; genus Triticum; species Triticum dicoccoides. Next base: position 389,193,735 of record NC_041380.1, read on the forward strand.
ATCTGTCTTACACCCGTTGTATGTGAACGTTAGAATCTAACACCCGATCATCACGTGGTGCTTCGAAACAACAAACTGTCGCAATGGTGCACAGTTAGGGGGAACACTTTCTTGAAATTATTATGAGGGATCATCTTATTTACTACCGTCGTTCTAAGTAAACAAGATGCAAAAACATGATAAACATCACATGCAATCAAATAGTGACATGATATGGCCAATATCACTTTGCTCCTTTTGATCTCCATCTTCGGGGCTCCATGATCATTATCGTCACCGGCATGACACCATGATCTCCATCATCATGATCTCTATCATCGTGTCTTCATGAAGTTGTCTCGTCAACTATTACTTCTACTAATACAACTAACGGTTAGCAATAAAGTAAAGTAATTACATGACGTTTATGTTGACACGCAGGTCATAAATAAATTAAGACAACTCCTATGGCTCCTGCCGGTTGTCATACTCATCGACATGCAAGTCGTGATTCCTATTACAAGAACATGATCAATCTCATACATCACATATATCATTCATCACATCCTTTTGGCCATATCACATCACATAGCATACCCTGCAAAAGCAAGTTAGACGTCCTCTAATTGTTGTTTGCATGTTTTACGTGGCTGCTATGGGTTTCTAGCAAGAACGTTTCTTACCTACGCAAAAACCACAACGTGATATGCCAATTGCTATTTACCCTTCATAAGGACCCTTTTCATCGAATCCGATCCGACTAAAGTGGGAGAGGCAGACACCCGCTAGCCACCTTATGCAACTAGTGCATGTCAGTCGGTGGAACCAGTCTCACGTAAGAGTACGTGTAAGGTCGGTCCGGGCCGCTTCATCCCACAATGTCGCCGAATCAAAATTGGACTAGTAACGGTAAGCATATTGAACAAAATCAACGCCCACAACTACTTTGTGTTCTACTCGTGCATAGAAACTACGCATAGACCTAGCTCATGATGCCACTGTTGTGAACGTAGCAATAATTCAAAATTTTCCTACGTGTCACCAAGATTAATCTATGGAGTCATCTAGCAACAAGGGAGGAGTGGATCTACATACCCTTGTAGATCGCGCACGGAAGCGTTCAAGAGAATGGGGTTGATGGAGTCGTACTCGTCGTGATCCAAATCACCGATGATCCTAGCGCCGAACGGACGGCACCTCTGCGTTCAACACACGTACGGAGCAGCAACGTCTCCTTCTTCTTGATCCAGCAAGGGGGGAGGAGAGGTTGATGGAGATCCAGCAGCACGACGGCGTGGTGGTGGAAGTAGCGGGATTCCAATAGGGCTTCGCCAAGCGCTGCGGGAGGAGGGAGATGTGTCATGGGAGGGAGAGGGAGGCGCCAGGGCTTAGGTGTGGCTGCCCTCCCTTCCCCCCACTATATATAGGGCCAAGGGAGGGGGGGGCGCAGCCTTGGCCCTTCCTCCAAGGAAGGGTGCGGCCAGGGAGGAGTCCATCCTCCCCAAGGCACCTAGGAGGTGCCTTCCCCCTTTAGGACTCTTCCTTTCCTCATCTCTTGGCGCATGGGCCTCTTGGGGCTGGTGCCCTTGGCCCATACAGGCCAAGGCGCACACCCCTACAGCCCATGTGCCCCCCGGGGCAGGTGGCCCCACCCGGTGGACCCCCGGGACCCTTCCGGTGGTCCCGGTACAATACCGGTGACCCCGAAACTTGTCCCGATGGCTGAAATAGCACTTCCTATATATAATTCTTTACCTCCGGACCATTTCGGAACTCCTCGTGACGTCCGGGATCTCATCCGGGACTCCAAACAACTTTCGGGTTACCGCATACTAATATCTCTATAACCCTAGCGTCACCGAACCTTAAGTGTGTAGACCCTACGGGTTCGGGAGACATGCAGACATGACCGAGACGTACTCCGGTCAATAACCAACAGCGGGATCTGGATACCCATATTGGCTCCCACATGTTCCACGATGATCTCATCGGATGAACCACGATGTTGAGGATTCAATCAATCCCGTATACAATTCCCTTTGTCTAGCGGTATTGTACTTGCTCGAGATTCAATCGTCGGTATCCGATACCTTGTTCAATCTCGTTACCGGCAAGTCTCTTTACTCGTTCCGTAACACATCATCCCGTGATCAACTCCTTGATCACAATCAACTCCTTGATCACATTGTGCACATTATGATGATGTCCTACCGAGTGGGCCCAGAGATACCTCTCCGTTTACACGGAGTGACAAATCCCAGTCTCGATTCGTGCCAACCCAACAGACACTTTCGGAGATACCTGTAGTGTACCTTTATAGCCACCCAGTTATGTTGTGACGTTTGGCACACCCAAAGTATTCCTACGGTATCCGGGAGTTGCACAATCTCATGGTCTAAGGAAATGATACTTGACATTAGAAAAGCTTTAGCATACGAACTACATGATCTTGTGCTAGGCTTAGGATTGGGTCTCGTCCATCACATCATTCTCCTAATGATGTGATCCCGTTATCAACGACATCCAATGTCCATGGTCAGGAAACCGTAACCATCTATTGATTAACAAGCTAGTCAACTAGAGGCTTACTAGGGACATGGTTTTGTCTATGTATCCACACATGTATCTGAGTTTCCTATCAATACAATTCTAGCATGGATAATAAACGATTATCATGAACAAGGAAATATAATAATAACCAATTTATTATTGCCTCTAGGGCATATTTCCAACAGTCCTTTGCTACAAAAAGGATTGGGCCATCTTGCTGCACCTTATTTACTTTTATTACTTATTACCCGTTACAAAGTACCTTATCACAAAACTATCTATTACTGATAATTTCAGTGCTTGCAGAGAATACCTTGCTGAAAACCGTTTATCATTTGCTTCTACTCCTCGTTGGGTTCGACACTCTTACTTACCGAAAGGACTATGATAGATCCCCTACACTTGTGGGCCATCAAGACTCTTTTCTGGCACCTTTGCCGGGGAGTGAAGCGCCTTTGGTAGGTGGAATTTGGTAAGGAAAAAATTTATATAGTGTGCTGAAATTTACTGTCACTTGTTACCATGGAACATGATCCTTTGAGGGGCTTGTTCGGGGTATCTTCACCCCGACCAGTAGAGCAAAGAGTTGCTCCTCAACCTACTGAACCTACTGAAAATGTTTACTTTGAAATTCCTTCGGGTATGATAGAGAAATTTCTAGCTAATCCTTTTACACGAGATGGAACATTGCATCCTGATTTGCACCTAATCTATGTGGATGAAGTTTGTGGATTATTTAAACTTACAGGTATGCCCGAGGATGTTATCAAGAAGAAGATCTTCCCTTTATCTTTGAAGGGAGAGGCATTGACATGGTTTAGGCTATGTGATGATATGGGATCATGGAACTACAACCGATTGAAATTGGAATTTCATCAGAAGTTTTATCCTATGCATCTTGTTCATCGTGATCGTAATTATATATACAATTTTTGGCCTCGCGAAGGAGAAAGCATCGCCCAAGCTTGGGGGAGGCTTAAGTCAATGTTATATTCATGCCCCAATCATGAGCTCTCAAAAGAAATGATTATTCAAAAAATTTATGCTCGGCTTTCTCTCAGTAATCGCTCCATGCTCGATACTTCTTGTACTGGTTCTTTTATGATGAAGACTATTGAATTCAAATGGGATTTATTGGAAAGAATTAAACGCAACTCTGAAGTTGGGACCTCTACGAAAGTAAGGAATCAGTTATAACACCTAAGTTTGATTGTGTCAAATCTTTTATGGATACCGATGTTTTCCATGAATTTAGCACTAAATATGGACTAGACTCTGAGATAGTAGCTTCTTTCTGTGAATCCTTTGCTACTCATGTTGATCTCCCTAAGGATAAGTGGTTTAAATATAATCCTCCCATTGAAGTAAAAGTAGTTGCACCTATTAAAGTTGAAGAAAAGACTATCACTTATAATGATCTTGTTGTTCCCACTGCTTATATTGAGAAACCACCTTTCCCTGTTAGAATAAAGGATCATGCTAAAGCTTCAACTGTGGTTCATAAAAGTAATACTAAAACACCTACTCCCTCTGAGAAAATTAAAGTTGAACCTAGTGTTGCTATGGTTAAAGATCTCTTGGCCGATAATATTGATGGGCATGTTATTTACTTCTGTAGTGAAGCTGCTAGAATTGCTAGACCTGATACTAAAAATAAACATAGACCTGTTGTAGGCATGCCTGTTATTTCTGTTAAAATAGGAGATCATTGCTATCATGGGTTTTGTGATATGGGTGCTAGTGCAAGTGCAATACCTCATTCCTTATAAAAACAAATTATGCATGATATTGCACCTGTTGAGATAGAGGAAATTGATGTTACAATTAAGCTTGCCAATAGAGACACTATTTCACCAGTTGGGATTGTTAGAGATGTTGAAGTCTTGTGTGCGAAAGTTAAATATCCTACTGATTTTCTTGTTCTCGGTTCCCCACAAGATGACTTTTGTCCCATTATATTTGGTAGACCCTTCTTGAATACTGTTAATGCTAAGATAGACTGCAATAAGGATATTGTTTCTGTTGGTTTAGGGGATATGTCTCATGAGTTTAATTTTGCTAAGTTTCGTAGACAACCCCATGATAAAGAATTGCCTAGTAAAATATGAAATTATTGGTCTTTCTTCTATTGTCGTGCCTCCTAATGTTCCTTTAGAACAATATTTGCTAGACCATGAAAATGGTATGTTTATGAATGAAAGAAGGGAAATAGATGAAGTATTCTTTAAACATGGACCTATTTTGAAACACAACTTGCTTGTTGAAATCCTAGGGGATCCTCCTCCACCCAAGGGTGATCCCGTGTTTGAGCTTAAACCTTTAGCTGATACTCTTAAATATGCTTATCTTGATGAGAAAGAGATATATCCTGTTATTATTAGTGCTAACCTTTCAGAGCATGAATAACAGAAATTATTGAAAACTCTAAAGAAGCACCATGTTGCTATTGGATATACTCTTGATGATCTTAAGGGCATTAGTCCCACTCTCTGCCAGCACAAAATAAAATTGGAGAAAGACGCGAAAACGGTTGTTGATCACCAACGACGGTTAAATCCTAAGATGAAAGAAGTGGTAAGAAAGGAAATACTAAAGCTTCTAGAGGCAGGTATAATTTATCCCGTTGCTGATAGTCAGTGGGTAAGTCATGTCCATTGTGTCCCTAAGAAGGGAGGTATTACTGTTGTTCCCAATGATAAAGATGAACTGATCCCACAAAGAATTCTCAAGGTCATAGAATGGTGATTGATTTCCGCAAACTAAATAAAGCTACTAAAAAGGATCATTACCCTTTACCGTTTATTGATCAAATGCTAGAAAGATTATCCAAACACACACATTTTTTCTTTCTAGATGGTTATTCTGGTTTCTCTCAAATGCATGTGTCAAAAGAGGATCAAGAAAAGATAACTTTTACTTGCCCTTTCGGTACCTTTGCTTATAGACGTATGCCTTTTGGTTTATGCAATGCACCTGCTACCTTTCAAAGATGTATGACTGCTATATTCTCTGACTTTTCTGAAAAAATTATTGAGGTTTTCATGGATGATCTCTCCGTTTACGGAACTTCTTTTGATGATTGCTTAAGCAACCTTGATCGAGTTTTGCGGAGATGTGAAGAAACTAATCTTGTCTTGAATTGGGAGAAGTGCCACTTTATGGTTAATTAATGAAGGTATTGTCTTGGGGCATAAAATTTCTGAAAGAGGTATTGAAGTTGATAAAGCTAAAGTTGATGCTATTGAAAAGATGCCGTGTCCTAAGGACATTAAAGGTATAAGAAGCTTCCTTGGTCATGTTGGTTTTTATAGGAGGTTCATTAAGGAATTCTCTAAAATTTCCAGGCCTCTGACTAATCTCTTACAAAAAATGTTCCTTTTGTTTTTGATGATGACTGTGTAGAAGCATTTGAAATACTTAAGAAAGCTTTGATTTCTGCACCTATTGTTGAGCCTCCTGATTGGAATTTACCATTTGAAATTATGTGTGATGCTAGTGATTATGCTGTAGGGGTTGTTCTAGGACAAAGAGTTGATAAGAAACTAAATGTTATTCAATATGCTAGTAAGACTCTAGACAGTTCTCAAAGAAATTATGCTACTAATGAAAAAGAATTTTTAGCAGTTGTGTTTGCTTGTGATAAGTTCAGACCTTATATTGTTGATTCCAAAGTAACCATTCACACTGATCATGCTGCTATTAAATATCATATGGAAAAGAAAGATGCTAAACCTAGACTTATTAGATGGGTTCTCTTGCTATAAGAATTTGATTTGCATATTATTGATAGAAAGGGAGTTGAGAACCCCGTTGCAGACAACTTGTCTATGTTAGAGAATGTTCTTGATGACCCACTACCTATTGATGATAGCTTTCCTGATGAACAATTAGCTGTGATAAATGCTTCTTGTACTGCTCCATGGTATGCTGATTATGCTAATTATATTGTTGCTAAGTTTATACCACCTAGTTTCACATACCAGCAAAAGGAAAAGTTCTTCTATGATTTAAGACATTACTTTTGGGATGACCCACATCTTTATACAGAAGGAGTAGATGGTGTTATTAGACGTTGTATACCTGAGCATGAACAGGAACAGATCCCACGCAAGTGTCTCTCCAAGGCTTATGGAGGACACTGATAACCCACAAGTATAGGGGGTCGCAACATTTTTCGAGGGTAGAGTATTCAACCCAAATTTATTGATTCGACACAATGGGAGCCAAAGAATATTCTCAAGTATTAGCAGCTGAGTTGTCAATTCAACCACACCTGGAAACTTAATATCTGTAGCAAAGTATTTAGTAGCAAAGTAATATGATGGTAGTGGTAACGGTAGCAAAAGGTAATAGTAGAAAAAGTAGTGTTTTGTATTTTGTAGTGATGATGGCAATAGCAACGGAAAAGTAAATAAGCGAAGAACAATATATGGAAAGCTTGTAGGCAATGGATCGGTGATAGAGAATTATGCCGGATGCGGTTCATCATGTAACAGTCATAACCTAGGGTGACACAGAACTAGCTCCAATTCATCAATGTAATGTAGGCATGTATTCCGAATATAGTCATACGTGCTTATGGAAAAGAACTTGCATGACATCTCTTGTCCTACCCTCCCGTGGCAGCGGGGTCCTAGCGAAAACTAAGGGATATTAAGGCCTCCTTTTAATAGAGTACCGGACCAAAGCATTAACACATAGTGAATACATGAACTCCTCAAACTACGGTCATCACCGGTAAGTATCCCGATTATTGTCACTTCGGGGTTAACGGATCATAACACATAATAGGTGACTATAGACTTGCAAGATAGGATCAAGAACTCTCATATATTGATGAAAACATAATAGGTTCAGATCTGAAATCATGGCACTCGGGCCCTAGTGACAAGCATTAAGCATGGAAAAGTCATATCAATGTCAATCTCAGAACATAGTGGATACTAGGGATCAAACCCTAACAAAACTAACTCGATTACATGATAAATCTCATCCAACCCATCACCGTCCAGCAAGCCTACAATGGAATTACTCACGCACGGCAGTGAGCATCATGAAATTGGTGATGGAGGATGGTTGATGATGACGATGGCAACGGATTCCCCTCTCCGGAGCCCCGAACAGACTCTAGATCAGCCCTCCCGAGAGGTTTTAGGGCTTGGCGGCGGCTCCGTATTGTAAAATGCGATGAATCCTTCTCTCTGATTTTTTTCTCCCCAAAAGCAAATATATATAGAGTTGGAGTTGAGGTTGGAGGAGCTCCAAGGGGGCCACGAGGTAGGGGGACGCGCCCTAGGGGGCAGGCGCACCCCCACCCTCATGGCTAGGGTGTGGGCCCCCTGGTCTTCATCTTTTGCAAGGATTTTTTATTACTTTCGAAAAGATGTTCCGTGAAGTTCCAGGTCATTCCGAGAACTTTTGTTTCTGCACATAAATAACACCATGGCAATTCTGCTGAAAACAGCGTCAGTCCGGGTTAGTTCCATTCAAATCATGCAAGTTAGAGTCCAAAATAAGGGCAAAAGTGTTTGGAAAAGTAGATACGATGGAGACATATCAACTCCCCCAAGCTTAAACCTTTGCTTGTCCTCAAGCAAGTCAGTTGACAAACTGAAACTGATAAGGAAAAACTTTTACAAACTCTGTTTGCTCTTGTTGTTGTAAATATGTAAAGCCAGCATTCAAGTTTTCAGCAAAGATTATAAACTAACCATATTCACAATAACGCATAGGTCTCATGTTTACTCATATCAATGGCATAATCAACTAGCGAGCAATAATAATAAATCTCGGATGACAACACCTTCTCAAAATAATCATAATATGAACAAGATGGTATCTCACTAGCCCTTTCTGAGACCGCAAAACATAAATGCAGAGCACCTTTAAAGATCAAGGACTGACTAGACATTGTAATTCATGGTAAAATATATCCAGTCAAGTCATACTCAATGTAAACTAACAGTAATGAATGCAAATAACAGTGGTGCTCTCCAACTGGCGCTTTTTAATAAGAGGATGATGACTCAACATGAAAGTAAATAGATAGGCCCTTCGCAGAGGGAAGCATGGATTTGTAGAGGTCCCAGAGCTCGGTTTTGAAATAGAGGTGAATAATATTTTGAGCGGTATACTTTCATTGTCAACATAACAACCAAGAGATGGCGATATCTTCCATGCTACACACATTATAGGCGGTTCCCAAACAGAATGGTAAAGTTTATACTCCCCCTCCACCAACAAGCATCAATCCATGGTTTGCTCGAAACACGAGTGCCTCCAACTAACAAGAGTCCTAGGGGGTGTTTTGTTTACAATTATTTTGATTTGATTTGCATAAAGCATGGGACTGGGCATCCCGGTTACCAACCACTTTCTCGTGAGTGAGGACCGGAGTCCACTCCTCTTGAGAATAACCCGCCTAATATGGAAGATACGGACAACCCTAGTTGATACATGAGCTATTCGAGCATACAAAACAGGATATTTATTTGAAGGTTTAGAGTTTGGCACATACAAATTTACTTGGAACGGCAGGTAGATACCATATATAGGTAGGTATGGTGGACTCATATGGAATAACTTTGGGGTTTATGGAGTTGGATGCACAAGCAGTATTCCCGCTTAGTACAGGTGAAGGCTAGCAAAAGACTGGGAAGCGACCAGCTAGAGAGTGACTACAGTCATGAACATGCATTAAAATTAATCAACACCAAATGCAAGCATGAGTAGGATATAATCCACCATGAACGTAAATATCGTGAAGGCTATGTTGATTTTGTTTCAACTACATGCGTGAACATGCGCCAAGTCAAGTCACTTAAATCATTCAGAGGAGGATACCACCCTATCATACCACATCACAACCATTTTAATAGCATGTTGGCACGCAAGGTAAACCATTATAAGATCCTAGCTAATCAAGCATGGCACAAGAAACTATGATCTCTAGTTGTCATTGCAAACATGTTTATTCATAATAGGCTGAATCAAGAACGATGAACTAATCATATTTACAAAAACAAGAGAGGTCGAGTTCATACCATCTTTTCTCATCTCAATTAGTCCATCATATATCATCATAATTTCCTTTCACTTGCACGACCGAACGATGTGGATAATAATAATAGTGCACGTGCATTGGACTAAGCTGGAATCTGCAAGCATTCAATAAACAGGAGAAGACAAGGCAATATGGGTTCTTTTGTCAGATCAATAATAATGCATATAAGAGTCGCTTCAACAATTTAATTATGGTCTTATCCTATCGACCCCCAAAGAAAAGAAAAGAAATAAAACTATTTACACGGGAAAGCTCCCAACAAGCAAAAGAAGAACATGAAATCTTTTTGGGTTTTCTTTTTAATTACTACTACAAGCATGGAAAGTAAACTAATTAAAAGCTACAACTATTTTTTTGTTTTTCTTAAGGTTTATTAAACACACAAGAAGAAAGCATAAAAAGGAAAATAAACTAGCATGGATGATACAATGAAAAAGTATGAGCACCAACATCTAGCAATGAGTATGTGAACATGAATGTAATGTCGGTGGGAAATACGTACTCCCCCAAGCTTAGGCTTTTGGCCTAAGTTGGTCTATGGCCACGGTTGGCCTGGCAGATATCCATAATAATAGTTGGGGTCGTACTGCGAAGAAGAAGACTTTGATTGCCACTGGTTGGCAATCATCTCCGGATCCCAATGGTAATTAGACTGTCGTGGAGGATCAACTTGTGATTCCGACTCTGGCTCTGTGGCTGATGTAGGGTTCCGGTAGGCGTGAATAGCCTCTAACGAAACAAGGTACTGGCGTAAAGATAAATCAAACAAGGAAGGAGCAGGCAGGGTAATAGTCTCAGGATGATGTTTATGAAAGAATAATTTGTATTTAAGCTCCCCTTCCCTATTCTTAACAATAAAATCGTGTGCCACCATACTCTTATAATCTAAATAAACACGAGGCATCAATTTTTCTTCCTTCTCATAATGCCTAATAGGTATGTTAAAATGTGCAGCTAGGCGTGAAGCATAGATGCCTCCGAATATGGGGCCCTTTGTACGGTTCAGACTTAACTGTTTAGCAATAATACCACCCATACTAACAGAGTTATCACTGAATAAACCGTGGAACAAAATAATAATGTCAGGAACACTAAGGTTTCCACAGTTTCCACGACCAATTAAGCAATGACTAGGAAATATTGCAAAGTAGCGTAAAACAGGAAAATGTATGCTAGTGATTTGTGCATCGGAAACCTTCCCCGTTTCCCCTACAGTGATGGTATTAATAAACCCATCCACATCACTGCGGTGTGGTTCCTCTATTGTGCCCTCGAAAGGGATCAAACAAATCCGACAAAAATCATAAAGTGACATCTCCTTATGCTCATCATATAAATAAAACTCTACCGTAGGTGGTGAGCTCCTAGCATGGAAATGAAAGTTTTGCAGAAAGATATTGGTGAGTAAGAGATATTGTGCGTGTTGGTCATGGAGGAAGGCGATGAGGCCTGCATTCTCAGCCAATTCATAAAAATCATCATAAATCCCAGCTGCTCTCAAGAAATCATCAGAGGGCCATTCACACGGTCGAACCTCCGTGGTGCGAGGCAGATTATACTTGGGCTTCTTTGCTTCTTCATTTTGCTTTTCCTTCGAGCTTCGGCTCGATGAGCCCCTCAAAAATCTCTTCATTATTTTCTAAAAAATTCTGAAAGTTTTAGTAACTTCAAACAAAAGTGAACCAAGCTCAACAAAATTGATAGTAACAACTCCTACAAGTGCCTAGAGCCTATATCATGCATTAGAACTACTTTTGACCATATAAATTTGACATGCAAGCTCAAGAACATGGTCACCTAGGCAGCACAAATTTGCAATGAATAAAGTACTAGAACAAAAACTAATTGGACCAATGGAGGAGTCACATACCAAGGAACAATCTCCCCAAGCAGTTTTGTGAGAGGTGCTTTGAGCAAGGAGATCGAAAATCACAGCAAAATGAGCTAGAACTCGTGCTTGAGCTGGATATTCGTGTTTGTGGGAGGAAGAAGAAGTGTGTGGGTGCAGGAATAAGTGGAGGAGGGCCACTGTGGGCCCACGAGGCAGGGGGCACGCCCAGGGGGGTAGGGCGCGCCCTCCACCCTCGTGGCCAGGTGGATGCCCCCCTGTTGTGTTCTCAGTGCCAAATATTCTTAAATATTCCAAAAAAATCATATTTAAATTTCAGGGCATTTGGAGAACTTTTATTTTCAGGGTATTTTTATATTGCACGGATAAATCAGATAACAGACGGAAAATACTTATTTTAATTTTATTTAATATAAATAACAGAAAGTGAAAGGAGGGTACAAAGAGTTGTGTTTTCTGGTTTCATCCATCTCATGCTCATCAAAAGGAATCCACTAACAAGGTTGATCAAGTCTTGTTAACAAACTCATTTCGAATAACATGGAACCGGAGAATTTTCGAATAACACTAGGTTACCTCAACGGGGATATGCACACCCCCGGTAATAAGAATATAATATTTCTTCTTGATAGTAGGAAGAGGAAATTCAAAACCTCCAAATATAATTGACAGAATTTTGCCAATAGAGTTGATACTATGAACTTGAGGTTGTTCCCTCGGAAAGTGTACCGTATGCTCATTACCATTAACATGAAAAGTGACATTGCCTTTAGTGCAATCAATAACAGCCCCTGCAGTATTCAAAAAGGGTCTTCCAAGAATAATATACATACTATCGTCCTTGGGAATATTAAGAATAACAAAGTCCGTTAAAATAGTAACGTTTGCAATTACAACAGGCACATCCTCACAAATACCGACAGGTATAGCAGTTGATTTATCAGTCATTTGCAAAGATATTTCAGTAGGTGTCAACTTATTCAAATCAAGTCTACAATATAAAGAGAGAGGCATAACACTAACACTGGCTCCAAGATCACATAAAGCAGTTTTAACATAATTTCTTTTAATGGAGCATGGTATAGTTGGTACTCCGGGATCTCCTAGTTTTTTAGGTATTCCACCTTTAAAAGTATAATTAGCAAGCATGGTGGAAAATTCAGCTTCCAGTATCTTTCTTTTATTTGTAACAATATCTTTCATGTACTTAGCATAAGGATTCATTTTAAGCATATCAGTTAATCACATACGCAAAAAGATAGGTCTAATCATTTCAGCAAAGCGCTCAAAATCCTCATCATCCTTTTTCTTGGATGGTTTGGGAGGAAAAGGCATGGGTTTCTGAACCCATGGCTCTCTTTCTTTACCATGTTTCCTAGCAACAAAGTCTTTCTTATCATAACGTTGATTCTTTGATTGTGGGTTATCAAGATCAACAATGGGTTCAATTTCTATATCATTATCATTACTTGGTTGAGCATCATCATGAACATTATCATTAGCATTATCACTAGTTTCAAGTTCATTACCAGATTGTGTTTTAGCATCAGAAATAGAAATATCATTTGGATTCTCAGGTGTTTCAATAACAGGTTCACTAGGAGCATGCAAAGTCCTATCATTTTTCTTTTTCTTCCTTTTAGAAGGACTAGGTGCATCTATATTATTTCTCTGAGAATCTTGCTCAATTATCTTAGTATGGCCTTCAAGATACAGAGGTTCCTGAGTCATTCTACCAGTTCTAGTAGCCACTCTAACAGCATAATCATTATTCTTACTATTCAATTCACTGAGCAAATCATTTTGAGCTTTAAGTACTTGTTCTACTTGAGTGGTAACCATAGAAGTATGTTTACTAATAAGTTTAAGTTCACCTTTGACATTAGCCATATAATCACCCAAGTGTTCAAGCATATTTGAATTGTATTTCAATTGTCTACCAAAATAAGCATTGAAGTCTTCTTGCTTAACCATAAATTTATCAAACTCATCTAAGCATGGGCTAGCAAACTTAGTAAATGGGATTTAAACTTTATCATATCTATAGAGAGAATTTACCTTAACTACATGTGTCGGGTTATCAAGACTATGAGTTTCTTCAATAGGTAATGGATTAAGATCATATGTTTCTTCAACATGCGGTAAATTAAGACCGTGTATTTCTTCAATAGGAGGTAAATTCTTAACATCTTCAGCTTTAATACCTTTTTCTTTCATAGATTTCTTTGCCTCTTGCATATCTTCAGGACTGAGAAATAGAACACCTCTTTTCTTTGGAGTTGGTTTAGGAATAAGCTCAGGAAGTGTCCAATTATTTTCATTTGTCAACATATTATTCAATAGAATTTTAGCTTCATCTGGTGTTCTTTCCCTAAAAACAGAACCAGCACAACTATCCAGGTGGTCTCTGGAAGCATCGGTTAGTCCACTATAAAAGATATCAAGTATTTTATTTTTCTTAAGAGGATGACCAGGCAAAGCATTAAGTAACTTGAGAAGCCTCCCCCAAGCTTGTGGGAGACTCTCTTCTTCAATTTGCACAAAATTATATATATCCTCAAATCAGCTTGTTTCTTATGAGCAGGGAAATATTTAGCAAAGAAGTAATAAATCATATCCTGGGGACTATGCACACAACCAGGATCCAGAGAATTAAACCATATCTTAGCACCACCCTTTAATGAGAACGGAAATATTTGAAGGATATAAAAGTAACGAGTTCTCTCATCATTAGTGAACAGGGAGGCTATATCATTTAATTTAGTAAGATGTGCCACAACAGTTTCAGATTCATAGCCATGAAAAGGATCAGATTCAACCAAAGTAATTATATCATGATCAACAGAGAATTCATAATCCTTATCAGTAACACAGATAGGTGAAGTAGCAAAAGGAGGGCCAGGTTTCATTCTAGCATTAAGAGATTGCTGCTTCCATTTAGCTAATAACCTCTTGAGTTTGTATCTATCTTTGCAAGCTAAAATAGCTAAAGCAGCTTCCTTTTGAAAAACACAACCCTCAGGAATAACAGGTGATTCATATTCATTAGAGGGAGAGTCTTCATCATCACTTTCATCAATATTATCAGATTCAATATTTTCATTCTCTCTAACCCTAACAAGTTGTTCATCAAGAAATTCACCAAGTGGCACAGTAGTATCAAGCATAGAAGTAGTTTCATCATAAGTATCATGCATAGCGGAAGTGGCATCATCAATAACATGCGACATATCAGAACGAATAGCAGAAGCAGGTTTAGGTGTCGCAAGCTTACTCAAAACAGAAGGTGAATCAAGTGCAGAGTTAGATGGCAGTTCCTTACCTCCCCTCGTAGTTGAGGGATAAGTCTTGGTTTTTGGATATCTCAAGTTCTTCATAATGATAAGCAGATATAAATCCCAAGTGACTCAAAGAATAGAGCTATGCTCCCCGGCAACGGCGCCAGAAAATAGTCTTGATAACCCACAAGTATAGGGGATCACAACAGTTTTCGAGGGTAGAATATTCAACCCAAATTTATTGATTCGACACAAGGGATGCCAAAGAATATTCTCAAGTATTAGCAGCTGAGTTGTCAATTCAACCACACCTGGAAACTTAATATCTGCAGCAAAGTATTTAGTAGCAAAGTAATATGATGGTAGTGGTAACGGTAGCAAAAGGTAAAAGTAGAAAATGTAGTGTTTTTTGTATTTTGTAGTGATGATAGCAATAGCAACGGAAAAGTAAATAAGCGAAGAACAATATATGGAAAGCTCGTAGGCAATGGATCAGTGATAGAGAATTATGTCGGATGCGGTTCATCATGTAACAGTCATAACCTAGGGTGACATAGAACTAGCTCCAATTCATCAACGTAATGTAGGCATGTATTCTGAATATAGTCATACGTGATTATGGAAAAGAACTTGCATGACATCTTTTGTCCTACCCTCATGTGGCAGCGGGGTCCTAGTAGAAACTAAGGGATATTAAGGCCTCCTTTTAATAGAGTATCGAACCAAAGCATTAACACATAGTGAATACATGAACTCCTCAAACTACGGTCATCACCGGTAAGTATCCCGATTATTGTCACTTCGGGGTTAATAGATCATAACACATAATAGGTGACTATAGACTTGCAAGATAGGATCAATAACTCTCATATATTGCTGAAAACATAATAGGTTCAGATCTGAAATCATGGCACTCGGGCCCTAGTGACAAGCATTAAACATGGCAAAGTCCTAGCAACATCAATCTCCGAACATAGTGGATACTAGGGATCAAACCCTAACAAAACTAACTCAATTACATGATAAATCTCATCCAACCCATCACCATCCAGCAAGCCTACGATGGAATTACTCACGCACGGCGGTGAGCATCATGAAATTGGTGATGGAGGATGGTTGATGATGATAATGGCGACGGATTCCCCTCTCCAGAGCCCCGAACGGACTCCAGATCAGCCCTCCCGAGAGGTTTTAGGGCTTGGCGGCGGCTCCATATCGTAAAACGCGATGAATCCTTCTCTCTGATTTTTTTCTCCGCAAAAGCAAATATATAGAGTTGGAGTTGAGGTCGGAGGAGCTCCAGGGGGCCCACGAGGTAGGGGCGCGCCCCCCACCCCCGTGGCTAGGGTGTGCCCCCCTGGTCTTCATCTTTTGCAAGGATTTTTTATTATTTCCGAAAAGATGTTCCGTGAAGTTTCTGGTCATTCCGAGAACTTTTGTTTCTGCACATAAATAACACCATGGCAATTCTTCTGAAAACAGCGTCAGTCCGGGTTAGTTCCATTCAAATCATGCAAGTTAGAGTCCAAAACAAGGGCAAAAGCGTTTGGAAAAGTAGATACGACGAAGACGTATCAGACACCATGCTGGAGACAAAACTGCACATAAGGTATTGCAATCTGGTTTTTATTGGCCTACTCTCTTCAAGGATGCCCGTAAGTTTGTCTTGTCCTGTGATG
The DNA here is from genome assembly GCF_002162155.2 of Triticum dicoccoides. Taxonomy (NCBI): domain Eukaryota; kingdom Viridiplantae; phylum Streptophyta; class Magnoliopsida; order Poales; family Poaceae; genus Triticum; species Triticum dicoccoides. Next base: position 389,210,133 of record NC_041380.1, read on the forward strand.
AATGTCAAAGAATTGGTAATATTAGTAGACGTCAAGAAATGCCTATGAATTATTCACTTGTTATTGAACCATTTGATGTTTGGGGCTTTGATTACATGGGACCGTTTCCTTCCTCTAATGGGTATACTCATATTTTAGTTGCTGTTGATTACGTTACTAAGTGGGTAGAAGCTATTCCAACTAGTAGTACTGATCATAACACCTGTATTAAGATGCTTAAATAAGTTATTTTTCCGAGGTTTGGAGTCCCTAGATAGTTAATGACTAATGGTGGTTCACATTTTATTCATGGTGCCTTTCGTAAAATGCTTGATAAGTATGATGTTAATCATAGAATTGCATCTCCATATCATCCACAGTCTAGTGGTCAAGTAGAATTGAGCAATAGAGAGCTTAAATTAATTTAGCAAAAGACTGTTAATAGATCTAGAAAGAATTGGTCCAAGAAACTTGATGATGCATTATGGGCTTATAGAATTGCATACAAAAATCCTATGGGTATGTCTCCATATAAGATGGTTTATGGTAAAGCATGTCACTTACCTCTCGAACTAGAACATAAGGCATATTGGGCCATTAAATAGCTCAACTATGATTTCAAGCTTGCTGGTGAAAAGAGGCTTTTTGACATTAGCTCACTTGATGAATGGAGAACCCAAGCCTATGAGAATGCCAAATTGTTTAAAGAAAAAGTTAAAAGATGGCATGATAAAAGGATACAAAAACTTGAGTTTAATGTAGGTGATTATGTATTGTTATACAACTCTCATTTAAGATTTTTTGCAGGAAAACTCCTCTCAAAATGGGAAGGTCCTTACGTCATTGAGGAAGTCTATCGTTCCGGTGCTATAAAAATCAACAACTTCGAAGGCACAAATCCGAGGGTGGTGAACGGTCAAAGAATCAAACATTATATCTCAGGTAATCCCATAAATGTTGAAACTAATTTTATTGAAACCATAACCCCGGAGGAATACATAAGGGACACTTTCCAGAACGTTTTAGACACGGAAAAAGAATAGATACGTGGTACGGTAAGTAAACCGACTCCAAAACAGTTCTAATGGCAAATTTTCTCTGTTTTGGAATATTTAAGAAAATAGGAAAATAAGAAGTAGTCCGGAAAGGACATGAGGCTTCCTCGAGGGTGGAGGGCATGCCCTACCCCTGGGCGCGCCCCCTGCCTCGTGGGCACCTCGTGTGCTCTCCAGACTCCGTTTTCTTGCACGATACTTCTTTTGGTCGGTAAAAATTAATTATATAATCTCCCAAAGGTTTTGACCACCGTATCACGCAAATACCCCATGTCTTTGTTTCCAGCTATTTTCTGCTGTAGGTTAGAGCAATATGTCATCCCAAGATTCAGAGGGAGAAAGCTATGTGGTTGATTATCTTGCAGATCATAAGGTCTACGGGGACTTGGAGCACTGTGGTTGGACCATGGAGGAAGAAGAAGACTATGAGCCTAAGGGAAAGGAGAAGACGAGCTCAGATGAAGATGAAGTCCCATTACCTCAACCTGGGGACATGCATGTGGAGTTCAAAAAGTCAAGCCTCCCCAATAGAGCAAAGAAACCTAAGATCGTGTTTATCCCTTTTCGTCTCTTGTAGGAGAACAAACAAGAACTATGCAAAAAGGTATTAAGCCTTGAGCGGGAGATCGAGGACCTAAGGGAGAAAAATTATATCCTCAAGCGCAAATTAAGGAAGAAACACACGCCATCACCAACACCTTCTCCACCAACAAAGAAGAACTGAGTATCGGGTATGGGCACTCCCCTTGGCAACTACCAAGCTTGGGGGAGTGCCCCGGTATCGTATCACCATCACACCTTTATCTTTGCCATTTTTCTTAGTTCGATCCTTTTGGTAATATCTTGATCTAGTAGAATAAAGTTTTAGTATGATCTAGTTCTTTAGTTTTGCTTTATGATCCTTCTATGTAATCGAGTCCGTGAGCTATATAATAAAGATTAGTGTTGAGTCAAGGGCTTGATTATTTTGCTATGATCTTGAGGGAATAGAATAAAGAGAAAGAATAAAAAGAAATAAAGAGATCATATGGATCTTATGGAGAGTAATGACTTCACATATAAAGAGTATGGTGAATAAAAATTGTTGAGAGTTGACAAGCATAGTTTTGGTCATCGTTGCAATTAATTGGAAGTAATAAAGAAAGAGAGGTTTTCACATATAAATATACTATCTTGGACATCTTTTATGATTGTGAGCACTCATTAAAATATGACATGCTAAAGAGTTGACGTTGGACAAGGAAGACAACGTAATGGGTTATGTTTTCTTACATGTGAAATAAATTATATTGTCATGGATCATCCAACATGTTGAGCTTTCCCTTCCCTCTCATGCTAGCCAAATTCTTTGCACCAAGTAGAGATACTACTTGTGCTTCCAAATACCTTTAAAACCAGTTTTTCCATGAGAGTCCACCATATCTACCTATGGATTGAGTAAGATCCCTCAAGTAAGTTGTCATCGTTGCAAGCAATAAAAATTTCTCTCTAAATATGTATGATTTATTAGTGTGGAGAAAATAAGCTTTATACGATTTTGTGATGTGGAAGAAATAAAAGCGACAGACTGCATAATAAAGGTCCATATCACAAGTGGCAATATAAAGTGACATTCTTTCGCATTAAGATTTTGTGCATCCAACCATAAAAGCATATGACAACCTCTGCTTCCCTCTGCGAAGGGCTTATCTTTTATTCTTGTCTTATACTTCATGCAAAGAGTCACGGTGATCTTCACCTTTCCTTTTTACATTTTACCCTTTGGCAAGCACAATGTGTTGGAAAGATCCTGATATATATAGCTAATTGGATGTGAGTTTTCATGAACTATTATTGTTGACATTACCCTTGAGGTAAAAGGTTGGGAGGCAAAACTATAAGCCCCTATCTTTCTCTGTGTCCGGCTAAAACTTCATACCCATAAATATTGTGTGAGTGTTAGCAATTGTGAAAGACTAAGTGATAGTTGAGTATGTGGACTTGCTGAAAAGCTCTTATATTGACTCTTTCCGATGTTATGATAAATTGCAATTGCTTCAATGACTGAGATTATAGTTTGTTAGTTCTCAATGAAGTTTATGATTCATACTTGAAATTGTGATTGAATTGTTACTTTAGCATAATAGATCATATGACAATATATATATGTGTGTGTGGGTGGGTGGGTGTGTTGTTGTTCTAAGAATGATCATGATGCCCTCATGTCCGTATTTTCTTTTATCGACACCTCTATCTCTAAACATGTGGACATATTTTTCGATTTTGGCTTTCACTTGAGGACAAGCGAGGTCTAAGCTTGGGGGAGTTGATACATCCATTTTGCATCATGCTTTTATATCAATATTTATTGCATTATGGGCTGTTATTACACATTATGTCACAATACTTATGTCTATTCTCTCTTATTTTACAAGGTTTACATGAAGAGGGGGAATGCCGGCAGCTGGAATTCCGGGCTAGAAAAGGAGCAAATATTAGAGACCTATTCTGCACATCTCCAAAAGTCCTGAAACATCACGGGAGCATGTTTCACAATATATATAAAATATTGGGTGAAAGAAGTACCAGAGGGGGGCCACACACTGACCACGAGAGTGGGGACGCGCTCTACCCCCTTGGGCGCGCCCCCTGCCTCGTGGGCCCCCTGGCAGCCCTCTGATGCCCATCTTTGGCTATATGGAGTCTTCCGTCAAGGAAAAAACCACAAGCAAGCTTTTAGAACGAAACTCCGCCACCACGAGGCGGAACCTTGGCGGAACCAATCTAGGGCTCCGGCGGAGCTGTTCTGCCGGGGAAACTTCCCTCCGAGAGGGGGAAATCATCACCATCGTCATCACAAACGATCCTATCATTGGGAGGGGGTCAATCTCCATCAACATATTCACTAGCACCATCTCATCTCAAACTCTAGTTCATCTCTTGTATCCAATCTTTATATCAAAACCTCGGATTGGTACCTATGGGTTGCTAGTAGTGTTGATTACTCCTTGTAGTTGATTCTAGTTGGTTTACTTGGTGGGAGATCATATGTTCAGATCCATTATGCATATTAATACCCCTCTAATTACGAACATGAATATGATTTGTGAGTAATTCCGTTTGTTCCTGAGGACATGGGAGAAGTCTTGCTATAAGTAGTCATGTGAATTTGGTATTCGTTCGATATTTTCATGAGATGTATGTTGTCTCTCCTCTAGTGGTGTCATGTGAACGTCGAGTACATGACACTTCACCATTGTTTGGGCCTAGAGGAAGGCATTGGGAATTAATAAGTAGATGATGGGTTTCTAGAGTGACAGAAGCTTAAACCCTAGTTTATGAGTTGCTTCGTAAGGGGTTGATTTGGATCCATATGTTTCATGCTATGGTTAGGTTTACCTTAATACTTCTTTTGTAGTTGCGGATGCTTTCAACAGGGGTTAATCATAAGTGGGATGCTTGTCCAAGGAAGGACAGTACCCAAGCACCGGTCCACCCACACATCAAATTATCAAAGTACCAAACGCGAATCATATGAACGTGATGAAAACTAGCTTGACGATAATTCCCATGTGTCCTCGGGAGTGCTTTCCTTTATATAAGAGTTTGTCCAGGCTTGTCCTTCGCTACAAAAAGGATTGGGCCATCTTGTTGCACCTTATTTACTTTTATTACTTATTACCCGATATGAATTACCTTATCACAAAACATCGGTTACCGATAATTTCAGTGCTTGCAGAGAATACCTTGCTGAAAACCGCTTATCATTTCCTTCTGCTCCTCATTGGGTTCGACACTCTTACTTATCGAAAGGACTACGATAGATCCCCTACACTTGTGGGTCATCAGTTCTGGACTCTGCGGTGGCTAGATGAATATTTCGTCGACTCCCCTAGGGTTCTGGGATTTTTGGGGTATTTATAGAGCAAAGAGGCGCGCCTTGGTGGGTTGTCCCCTCCTCGGGACTCCTGAAGGAAATATGCCCTAGAGGCAATAATAAAGTTATTATTTATTTCCTTATATCATGATAAATGTTTATTATTCATGCTAGAATTGTATTAACCGGAAACATAATACATGTGTGAATACATAGACAAATAGAGTGTCACCAGTATGCCTCTACTTCACTAGCTCGTTGATCAAAGACGGTTATGTTTCCTAACCATAGACATGAGTTGTCATTTGATTAACGGGATCACATCATTAGGAGAATGATGTGATTGACTTGACCCATTCCGTTAGCATAGCACTTGATCGTTTAGTTTGTTGCTATTGCTTTCTTCATGACTTATACATGTTCCTATGACTATGAGATTATGCAACTCCCATTTACCGGAGGAACACTTTGTGTGCCACCAAACGTCACAACGTAACTGGGTGATTATAAAGGTGCTCTACAGGTGTCTCCGAAGGTACTTGTTGGGTTGGCATATTTCGAGATTAGGATTTGTCACTCCGATTGTTAGAGAGGTATCTCTGGGCCCTCTCGGTAATGCACATCACATAAGCCTTGCAAGCACTGCAACTAATAAGTTAGTTGCGGGATGATGTATTACGAAACAAGTAAAGAGACTTGCCGGTAACGAGATTGAACTAGGTATTGAGATACCGACGATCAAATCTCGGGCAAGTAACATACCGATGACAAAGGGAACAACGTATGTTGTTATGCGGTCTGAACGATAAAGATCTTCGTAGAATATGTGGGAGCCAATATGAGCATCCAGGTTCCGCTATTGGTTATTGACCGGAGACGTGTCTCGGTCATGTCTACATTGTTCTCGAATCCGTAGGGTCCGCACGCTTAAGGTTTCGATGATAGTTATATTATGAGTTTATGAGTTTTGATGTACCGAAGGAGTTCGGAGTCCCGGATGAGATCGGGGACATGACGAGGAGTCTCGAAATGGTCGAGACGTAAAGATCGATATATTGGACGACTATATTCGGACATCTGAAAGGTTCCGAGTGATTCGGGTATTTTTTGGAGTACCGGAGAGTTACGAGAATTCGCCGGGGAGTATATGGGCCTTATTGGGATTTAGGGGAAAGAGAGAGGAGAGGTTGGGCGCCCCCCCAAGGCCTAGTCCGAATTGGACTAGGGGGAGGGGCTGCGCCCCCTCCTTCCTTCTCTTCTCCCTTCCCTTGCCTTGACTCCTACTCCTACTACTTGGAAGGGGGAAATCCTACTCCCGATGGGAGTAGGACTCCTCCAGGGCGCCCCATAGGGGCCGGCCCTCTTCCCCCTCCTCCACTCCTTTATATACGTGGCCAAGGGGCACCCCATAGACACACAAGTTGATCTTTGTGATCGTTCTCTTAGCCGTGTGCGGTGCCCCCCTCCACCATAATCCTCGATAATATTGTAGCGGTGCTTAGGCGAAGCCCTGCGACAATAGAACATCAAGATCGTCACCACGCCCTCGTGCTGACGGAACTCTTCCCCGACACTTCGCTGGATCAGAGTCCGGGGATCGTCATCGAGCTGAACGTGTGCTAGAACTCGGAGGTGTCGTAGTTTCGGTGCTTGATCGGTCGGGCCGTGAAGACGTACGACTACATCAACTGCGTTGTGCTAACGCTTCCGCTTCCGGTCTACGAGGGTACGTAGACAACACTCTCCCCTCTCGTTGCTATGCATCACCATGATCTTGCGTGTGCGTAGGAATTTTTTTGAAATTACTACGTTCCCCAGCAGTGGTATCAGAGCCTAGGTTTTATGCGTTGATGTTGTGCACGAGTACAACACAAGTGAGTTGTGGGCGATATAAGTCATACTTCTTACCAGCATGTCATACTTTGGTTCGGCGGTATTGTTGGATGAAGCGGCCCGGACCGACATTACGCATACGCTTACGCGAGACTGGTTCTATCGACGTGCTTTGCACACAGGTGGCTGGCGGGTGTCAGTTTCTCCAACTTTAGTTGAACCAAGTGTGGCTACGCCCGGTCCTTGCGAAGGTTAAAACAACACCAACTTGACAAACTATCATTGTGGTTTTGATGCGTAGGTAAGAACGGTTCTTGCTAAGCCCGTAGCAGCCACGTAAAACTTGCAACAACAAAGTAGAGTACGTCTAACTTGTTTTTGTAGGGCATGTTGTGATGTGATATGGTCAAGACATGATGCTAAATTTTATTGTATGAGATGATCATGTTTTGTAACCGAGTTATCGGCAACTGGCAGGAGCCATATGGTTGTCGCTTTATTGTATGCAATGCAATTGCGTTGTAATGCTTTACTTTATCACTAAGCGGTAGCGATAGTCGTGGAAGCATAAGATTGGTGAGACGAGAACGATGCTACGATGGTGATCAAGGTGTCGCGCCGGTGACGATGGTGATCATGACGGTGCTTCGAAGATGGAGATCACAAGCACAAGATGATGATGGCCATATCATATCACTTATATTGATTGCATGTGATGTTTATCTTTTATGCATCTTATCTTGCTTTGATTGACGGTAGCATTATAAGATGATCCCTCACTAAATTATTAAAGTATAAGTGTTCTCCCTGAGTATGCACCGTTGTGAAAGTTCTTCGTGCTGAGACACCACGTGATGATCGGGTGTGATAGGCTCTACGTTCAAATACAACGGGTGCAAAACAGTTGCACACGCGGAATACTCAGGTTAAACTTGACGAGCCTAGCATATAACAGATATGGCCTCGGAACACGGAGACCGAAAGGTCGAGCGTGAATCATATAGTAGATATGATCAACATAGTGATGTTTACCATTGAAACTACTCCATCTCACGTGAGGATCAGACATGGTTTAGTTGATATGGATCACGTGATCACTTAGAAGATTAGAGGGATGTCTATCTAAGTGGGAGTTCTTAAGTAATATGATTAATTGAACTTTAATTTATCATGAACTTAGTCCTGGTAGTATTAGCATATCTATGTTGTAGATCAATAGCTCGCGTTGTTGCTTCCATATGTTATATATATGTTCCTAGAGAAAACTAAGTTGAAAGATGTTAGTAGCAATGATGCGGATTGGATCCGTGATCTGAGGATTATCCTCATTGCTACACAGAAGAATTATGTCCTTAATGCACCGCTAGGTGACAGACCTATTGCATGAGCAGATGCAGACGTTATGAATGTTTGGCTAGCTCAATATGATGAGTACTTGATAGTTTAGTGCACCATGCATAATGGCTTAGAATCAGGGCTTCAAAGACGTTTTGAACGCCATGGAGCATATAAGATGTTCCAAGAATTGAAATTAGTATTTCATACTCATGCCCGTGTCAAGAGGTATGAGACCTCTGATAGTACTTTGCCTACAAGATGGAGGAGAATAGCTCAACCAGTGAGCATGTGCTCAGATTGTCTGAGTACTACAATTGCTTGAATCAAGTGGGAGTTAATCTTCCAGATAAGAGAGTAATTGACAAAGTTCTCTAGTCACTATCACCAAGTTACTAGAACTTAGTGATGAACTATAATATGCAAGGGATGACAAAAGTAATTCCCAAGCTCTTCGTGATGCTGAAATCGACGAAGGTAGAAATCAAGAAAAGCATCAAGTGTTGATGGTTGACAAAGACACTAGTTTCAAGAAAAGGGCAAAGGGAAGAAGGGGAACTTCAAGAAGAACGACAAGCAAGTTGTTGCTCAAGTGAAGAAGCCCAAGTCTGGTCCTAAGCCTGAGACTAAGTGATTCTACTGCAAAGGGACTGGTCACTGGAAGCGGAACTGCCCCAAGTATTTGGCAGATAAGAATGATGGCAAAGTGAACAAAGGTATATTTGATATAGAGATTATTGATGTGTATTTTACTAGTGTTCGTAGCAACCCCTCAGTATTTGATATTTGTTCAGTTGCTAAGAGTAGTAACTCGAAACGGGAGTTGCAGAATGAACATAGACTAGTTAAGGGTGAAGTGACGATGTGTGTTGGAAGTGGTTCCAAGATTGATACGATCATCATCGCACACTCCCTATACTTTTGGGATTAGTGTTGAACCTAAATAAGTGTTATTTTGTGTTTGCGTTGAGCATGAATATGATTTGATCATGTTTATTGCAATACGGTTATTCATTTAAGTAAGAGAATAAATTGTTGTTCTGTTTACATGAATAAAACCTTCTATGGTCATACACCCAATGAAAATGGTTTGTTGGATCTCTATTGTGGTGATACACATTCTCATAATATTGAAGCCAAAAGATGCAAAGTTAATAATGATAGTGCAACTTCTTTGTGGCACTGCCGTTTAGGTCATATTGGTGTAAAGCGTATGAAGAAAATCCATGCTGATGGGCTTTTGGAATCACTTGATTATGAATCAGTTGATGCTTGCGAACCGTGCCTCATGGGCAAGATGACTAAGACTCTGTTCTCCAGAACAATGGAGCGAGCAACAGATTTGTTGGAAATCATACATACTGATGTATGTGGTCCGATGAATATTGAGGCTCGTGGCAGGTATCATTATTTTATGATCTTCACAGATGATTTGAGCAGATATTAGTATATCTACTTGATGAAACACAAGTCTGAAACATTTGAAAAGTTCAAAGAATTTCAGAGTGAAGTGGAGAATCATCGTAACAAAAATAAAAGTTTCTACGATATGATCGCAGAAGTAAAATATTTGAGTTACGAGTTTGGCCTTCAGTTAAAAACAATGTGAAATAGTTTCACTACTCACGCCACCTGGAACACCACGGTGTAATGGTGTGTCCGAACGTCATAACCATACTTTATTAGATATGGTGCGATCTATGATGTCTCTTACCGATCTACCACTATCGTTTTGGGGTTATGCATTAGAGACAGCTACATTCACGTAAAATAGGGCACCATCTAAATCCGTTGAGACAACACCGTATGAACTATGGTTTGGCAAGAAACCTAAGTTGTCGTTTCTTAAAGTTTGAGGTTGCAATGCTTATGTGAAAAAGTTTAAACCTGATAAGCTCAAACCCAAATCGGAGAAGTGTGTCTTCATAGGATACCCAAAAGAAAATGTTGGGTACACCTTCTATCACAGATCCGAAGGCAAGATATTCGTTGCTTTGAATGGATCCTTTCTAGAGAAGGAGTTTCTCTCAAAAGAAGTGAGTGGGAGGAAAGTAGAACTTGATGAGGTAACTGTACCTGCTCCCTTATTGGAAAGTAGTTCATCACAGAAATCTGTTCCTGTGACTACTACACCGATTAGTGAGGAAGCTAATGATGATGATCATGTAACTTCAGATCGAGTTACTACAGAACCTCGTAGGTAAAGCAGAGTGAGATCCGCACCAGAGTGGTACGGTAATCATGTTCTGGAGGTCATGTTACTTGACCATGATGAGCCTACGAACTATGAGGAAGCGATGATGAGCCCAGATTCCGCGAAATGGCCTGAGGCCATGAAATCTGAGATGAGATCCATGTATGAGAACAAAGTATGGACCTTGATTGACTTGCCCAATGATCGGCGAGCCATTGAGATTAAATGGATCTTCAAGAGGAAGACGGACGCTGATAGTAGTGTTACTATCTACAAAGCTAGAATTGTCGCAAAAAGGTTTTCGACAAGTTCAAGGTATTGACTACGATGAGAGTTTCTCACTCGTATCTATGCTTAAGTCTGTCCGAATCATGTTAGCAATTGCCGCATTTTATGAAATATGGCAAATGGATAAACAAAACTGCATTCCTTAATGGATTTATTAAAGAAGAGTTGTATATGATGCAACCAGAAGATTTTGTCAATCCTAAAGGTACTAACAAAAATATGCAAGCTCCAGCGATCCATCTATGGACTGGTGCAAGCATCTCGGAGTTGGAATATACGCTTTGATAAGTTGATCAAAGCATATAGTTTTATACAGACTTGCGGTGAAGCTTGTATTTACAAGAAAGTGAGTGGGAGCACTACAACATTTCTGATAAGTATATGTGAAAGACATATTGTTGATCGGAGATAATGTAGAATTATTCTGCAAAGCATAAAGGAATGTTTGAAATGAGTTTTTCAAAGAAAGACCTCGGTGAAGCTCCTTACATATTGAGCATCAAGATCTATAGAGATAGATCAAGACGCTTGATAAGTTTTTTCAATGAATACATACCTTGACAAGATTTTGAAGTAGTTCAAAATGGAACAGTCAAAGAAGGATCTCTTGCCTGTGTTACAAAGGTTTGAAGTTGAGTAAGACTCAAAACCCGACCATGGCAGAAGATAGAGAGAGAATGAAAGGCATTCCCTATGCCTCAGCCATAGGTTCTATAAAGTATGCCATGCTGTGTACCAGACCTATTTTATACCCTGCCCTGAGTTTGGTAAGGGAGTACAATAGTGATCTAGGAGTAGATCACTGGACATTGGTCAAAATTATCCTTAGTGGAATAAGGATATGTTTCTCGATTATGGAGGTGACAAAAGGTTCGTCGTAAAGGGTTACGTCGATGCAAGTTTTGACACCGATCCAGATGACTCTAAGTCTCAATCTGGATACATATTGAAAGTTGGAGCAATTAGCTAGAGTAGCTCCATGCAGAGCATTCTTGACATAGAAATTTGCAAAATACTTACGGATCTGAATGTGGTAGACCCGTTGACTAAACTTCTCTCACAAGCGAAACATGATCACACCTCAGTACTCTTTGGGTGTTAATCACATAGCGATGTGAACTAGATTATTGACTCTAGTAAACCCTTTGGGTGTTGGTCACATGTCAAGGTGAACTATGGGTGTTAATCACATGGTGATGTGAACTATTGATGTTAAATCACATGGCGATGTGAACTAGATTATTGACTCTAGTGCAAGTGGGGGACTGAAGGAAATATGCCCTAGAGGCAATAATAAAGTTATTATTTATTTCCTTATATCATGATAAATGTTTATTATTCATGCTAGAATTGTATTAACCGGAAACGTAATACATGTGTGAATACATAGACAAACAGAGTGTCACTAGTATGCCTCTACTTGACTAGCTTGTTGATCAAAGATGGTTATGTTTCCTAACCATAGACATGAGTTGTCATTTGATTAACGGGATCACATCATTAGGAGAATGATGTGATTGACTTGACCCATTCCGTTAGCATAGCACTTTATCATTTAGTTTGTTGCTATTGCTTTCTTCATGACTTATACATGTTCCTATGACTATGAGATTATGCAACTCCCGTTTACCGGAGGTACACTTTGTGTGCCACCAAACGTCACAACGTAACTGGGTAATTATAAAGGTGCTCTACAGGTGTCTCCGAAGGTACTTGTTGGGTTGGCGTATTTCGAGATTAGGATTTGTCACTCGGATTGTCGGAGAGGTATCTCTGGGCCCTCTCGGTAATGCACATCACATAAGCCTTGCAAGCACTGCAACTAATAAGTTAGTTGCGGGATGATGTATTACGAAACGAGTAAAGAGACTTGCCGGTAATGAGATTGAACTAGGTATTGAGATACCGACGATCAAATCTCGGGCAAGTAACATACCGATGACAAAGGGAACAACGTATGTTGTTATGCGGTCTGACCGATAAAGATCTTCGTAGAATATGTGGGAGCCAATATGAGCATCCAGGTTCCGCTATTGGTTATTGACCGGAGATGTGTCTCGGTCATGTCTACATTGTTCTCGAACCCGTAGGGTCCGCACGCTTAAGGTTTCGATGACAGTTATATTATGAGTTTATGAGTTTTGATGTACCGAAGGAGTTCGGAGTCCCGGATGAGATCGGGGACATGACGAGGAGTCTCGAAATGGTCGAGACGTAAAGATCGATATATTGGACGACTATATTCGGACATCGGAAAGGTTCCGAGTGATTCGGGTATTTTTCGGAGTACCGGAGAGTTACAAGAATTCGCCGGGGAGTATATGGGCCTTATTGGGCTTTAGGGGAAAGAGAGAGGAGAGGTTGGGCGCCCCCCCAAGGCCTAGTCCGAATTGGACTAGGGGGAGGGGTTGCGCCCCCTCCTTCCTTCTCTTCTCCGTTCCCTTGCCTTGACTCCTACTCCTACTACTTGGAAGGGGGGAATCCTACTCCCGGTGGGAGTAGGACTCCTCCAGGGCGCGCCATAGGGGCCGACCCTCTCCCCCTCCTCCACTCCTTTATATACGTGGCCAAGGGGCACCCCATAGACACACAAGTTGATCTTCGTGATCGTTCTCTTAGCCGTGTGCGGTGCCCCCCTCCACCATAATCCTCGATAATATTGTAGCGGTGCTTAGGCGAAGCCCTGCGACGGTAGAAGATCAATATCGTCACCACGCCGTCGTGCTGACGGAACTCTTCCCCGACACTTTGTTGGATCGGAGTCCGGGGATTGTCATCGAGCTGAACGTCTGCTAGAACTCGGAGGTGCCATAGATTCGGTGCTTGATCGGTCGGGCCGTGAAGACGTACGACTACATCAACCACGTTGTGCTAACGCTTCCGCTTCCACTTCCGGTCTACGAGGGTACGTAGACAACACTCTCCCCTCTCGTTGCTATGCATCACCATGATCTTGCGTGTGCGTAGGAATTTTTTTGAAATTACTACGTTCCTGTAGCGACCAGACCTCAAACAGTCTGATCTCTGTGCTCAGGTGTCATCCCTGGATCAGTAATGCTGACACCACACAGTACATCGAAGGATTTATAGCAGAGTGGCAATCACACACTTATTACATCGTTGTCTCAAAGAGACTTATTACAATAAATATGGCTTAAGGCCATATAGTGTCGAAAACAGCGGAAGACTTGGAAGGTAAATGGGACCATCAACTCCAACGGCATCACTGAGTATAGGGCCACGACCTAAAAGCACTTTACTCGTCGTCTGAAAAGTCTGCAACATAAGAAGTTGCAGCCCGAATACGGGTCAGCACATGGAATATGCTGGCAAAGTAACACATAGAGAGTAATGGAATGAAACAGCTATACTATATGCATATATGGCTGGTGGAAAGCTCTATGGTTACAGTTTTTGCGTAAAGCCAGTTTTTCCCTACTGCAAAGGAATAAATTTATTTAACTATCATGGTGGTTGTGAAACATTGAGAATGGTTGACAGCATTCTCAATCCCAAATTAAAGTAATTAAAACCCAACAACATTAATTAGAAGTAACATGTTGAGATTCACAATGATATTCAAGTACTAGATACTCAAGTTGTCCATAACCGGGGACACGGCTAATCATGATTAGTTTGTACACTCTGCAGAGGTTTGCGCACTTTTCCCCACATGACTCGATCGCCTCCGTTTGTTTTCCCGCACTACATGGTGTTTGAGAAACGGATGACCGAGACATAGTCTTTCAGAAGCGCTAGCACCTTACATGTGGGGTAGACCGTACCACCTACAACCCCTACATCTGCTAGTCCACCCCGTAAGAGTTTGCACAACTTAGTCAACTATGCTAGAGCCCATAGTAGCATGTGGCTGCACATGGAAGTTTCTAGCATGAAAGATCTTATGATCCCTTTGAGCCTGGGTGGCGGTCCGGAAAAAAACAGGCAAGTCCTGATAGACATCAGGTGCCTCAATCCACCCAGATGTGTGTTTAAGTTGCCACCTTAGATAAACCATTAAAATTATCAACTCACATCTGTCATGGATTTCACTCACCCAATCCACGTCTACTAGCATAGCATGGCATAATAAGCAAACGTAGAAGTAACTCCCAAAGGTTTGATAATAAACAGGTAATAGGTACTACCTCATCTACTTCCCATCCCACAATTTAATTAGATCCTAATCATGCAATGTGAAAGGATTGATCTAATGCAATAAAACAGGGTTGTAGAAAAGGTATGATCAAAGTGTTACTTGCCTTGCTGATGATCCGCGAGACCTAGGGTTTCGAAGTAACAAGCGGCACAATCCGGGTGATCTATCGCATACAAACAACAAGCATACAATAAGTACTCATCTAATGCACAGGTAAAACTCGAACAAGAGAACGAACCAGAAAGTTCAATTTAAGAACTCCGGTTGCAAAGAAAGAAAGAACCGAACAGATGACGGAAAAACAAACGGCGGAAGAAAACAACTCGGTTCTAGCAAGTTGAAACTAGGTCAATTTTTACCGGGGCAAAAACTTGTTCAAGTTGATTAGACGGAACGGCGGTTTCGCAACGAAACTCCAGGCGCTTGAATCACCTGATTCCGATAAACGAGCGAGAAGAAAGACTAGAACGAAGATCGGATCTGAGATCACGATCGCGGAATAAATCTGACGAAAAGAAAAGAAGAACGATTAAACGAACGGGCGTCGTTAACCGGGGAAAAATCGGTGATCACGTTCGTTGGGACAAACGGTCCGAAAGAAGAACGAAAACCGATCTAGGGTTTTCGGAGAAAAAGACCGAAACAAAAAACCGATCTAGAAACCGGAACGGTTTAGAAAAGAACCGGAAAGAAAACGAATCGGAAGAGAAGAAAAGAATCGGAACGGTTTATAAGAAAAACCGAACCGAGGAAGAAAAAGAGACGCGGCGCGGGGCAACCTTGGCGAGGGGCTCCGGCGAACGACGGCGTAGGGCAGCGGCGGCGTGGGAAAGGTGCGGCGGCGGCGGTGGTGAGTGGCGGCGCGGCTAAGGCGGCGGCGGCGGTGGTGAGGGGCGCGGGGTGGTGCGGGGCTTGGGGAGGCGCAGGGTGGTGTGGGGCTTGGGGAGGAGAGGGCTTTTGATTTGATGTTTTAGAGGGGGGTGTGGGGGTATTTATATTGGGGAGGGGTGAGGAGACTTGGGGTAGGGGACAAGAAATAGACTAGGAATAGGAAAACAAAACAAAGGAAAGGGGAGGGGCTAACCGACCTAAGTCCCGCTGGGACTCGGCCAGGGAGCGGCGGCGGCTGCCTGGGCGCCTGGCGCCTGGCGCCTGTGCTGCGCGCGAGGGAAGGGGCCGGCGGGCTGGGCCTTTGGCCCGGCTGGCCTGGCGGGAGGCTCCTTTTTTTTAAATCGGTTCCGCGCAGAAAAACAAAAAGAAAAATCTAAACGAACTCCGAAAAATCTAAAGTAAATTTTCCCCGACTCCTAAAAATGAGCCGAACAAAATGAACTTTTCTCCGGGCCTAAAATGCAATTTTGAAAACGCGCATTTTTCCCTATGCAAATAAAACGCAAATAAAACTCCGGCAAAAACCAAAATTGATCTATTTATTAAATCTTCATTTTTCCTAAATTTGGGAAAGTCATATTATTCCCTCTCTCATATATTTTGACACCGGAAAATAATTGAAGATAAAATAAATAAATCAAATGATCCTCTTTTCAAAATTTGAGAGAACTCAAATATGAAAAAAATGAAATCTCCAACTCTCTCCGAGGGTCCTTGAGTTGCGTGAAATTTCTAGGATTGACCAAAATGCAAGAAAATATGGTATGCATGATGATATGATGATCTATGTATAACATTCCAAATTGCAAATTTGGGATGTTACAAACCTACCCCCCTTAAGATGAATCTCACCCTCGAGATTCGGGTTGGCTAGAAAATAGGTGAGGGTGGTCCTTGAGCAAATCTTCTTCTCTCTCCCAGGTGGCTTCATCCTCTAAGTGGTGGTTCCACTGAACTTTGCAAAACTTGATAACCTTGCTGCGAGTAACTCTGCTGGCATAATCGAGAATCTTTACTGGCTTCTCCTCATATCTTAAGTCGTTATCCAACTGAATCGCTTCGAGTGGCACTGTATCTCTTAGCGGTACTTCCACCATTTCGGCATGACATTTCTTCAGCTGAGAAACATGGAATACATCATGAACTCCTGACAGTCCCTCTGGTAATTCCAACGTATAAGCAACTTCTCCCATACGTTGCAAGATCTTATACGGTCCAACGAAACGCGGTGCTAATTTTCCCTTAACTCCAAAGCGCTTAACTCCTCGAAGTGGGGATACTCAAAGATAAACTCTGTCTCCGGTTTCGTAAACTGTCTCCTTGCGTTTAGAATCTGCGTAGCTCTTCTGCCTGGACTGGGCTACCTTGAGCCTATCGCGAATCAACTTAACTTTCCGTTCAGACTCCTTAATCAAATCTGGTCCAAAGAATTGACGGTCTCCAACTTCGTCCCATGACAACGGTGTCCTGCACCTCCTTCCGTATAAAGCTTCGAAAGGTGCCATCTTCAAACTGGTTTGGTAACTGTTGTTATAAGAAAACTCCTCATACGGCAAGTTATCGTCCCAACTAGATCCATAATCTAGTGCACAAGCTCTCAGCATATCTTCCAAAATCTGATTGACTCTCTCGGTCTGTCCATCTGTCTGCGGATGAAAAGCTATGCTGAACTCTAGTCTGATTCCTAAAGTTTCATGCAACTGATTCCAAAACTTTGAGGTAAATTGGGTTCCTCTATCTGATACGATACTCCTCGGAACTCCCTGCAAACAAATGATAGTCATGTAGATCTTTGCCAACTTAGCACTGGTGTAAGTGGTCTTAACTCGGATAAAATGTGCTACCTTCGTCAAACGATCAACTACTACCCATATCGAGTCATGGCCTGCTTTCGTCCTGGGTAGTCCTGTGATAAAATCCATGCCTATCTTATCCCACTTCCATTCGGGTATCGGCAATGGTTGTAACAATCCTGCTGGCTTCTGATGCTCTGCCTTTACTCTCTGACATACTCACAAACTGCTACATATGTTGCAATATCCTTCTTCATTCCGGTCCACCAGAATGTTTCCTTCAAATCCAAATACATCTTGGTATTCCCTGGGTGAATCGAATACGGTGAATCATGTGCCTCTTGCAAAATCAACTTCCTGATCTCCAGGTCTTTTGGCACATAAACACGGTCCTCAAACCATAGGGTATCGTGCTCATCCTCACGAAATCCCTTTGCTTTTCCTTTGCTCATTTTCTCTTTTATAGCAGCAATCTCCTTGTCAGATTTCTGAGCTTCTCTGATCTTATCCATCAATGTTGACTGAATCTCCAATGCTGCTATATAGCCTCTCGGAACTATTTCCAAACATAGCTCACGAAGGTTTTCTGCTAACTCCTTTGGTATTTTCCCCGTCATTAGAGTATTGACATGGCTCTTACGGATCAATGCGTCAGCTACTACATTAGCTTTTCTGGGATGGTAATGCAATCTCATGTCATAATCCTTGATGAGCTCCAACCATCTCCTTTGTCGGAGGTTCAACTCCTTCTGAGTGAAAATGTACTTCAAACTCTTGTGATCCGTATACACTTCACAATGATTTACAATAAGGAAATGTCTCCATGTCTTCAATGCATGCACTACGGCTGCTAACTCTAAATCATGCGTGGCATAATTCAACTCATGAGGCTTCAGTTGTCGTGAAGCATACGAAACAACTCTTCCTTCCTGCATAAGCACTGCTCCAAGTCCTCGACGTGAAGCGTCGCAATACACCTCATAATCCTTGGTCTGATCTGGCAAGATTAATACTGGTGAGGTGACCAAACGTTTCTTCAACTCCTGGAAACTAGCCTCACACTCCTCAGTCCATTTGAACTTAGTATCCTTCTTCAACAACTCCGTCATAGGCTTTGCAATCTTTGAGAAATTCTCAATAAATCTCCGGTAGTATCCTGCGAGTCCAAGAAAACTCCGGATCTCTCCAACTGTTGTTGGTGCTTCCCATTCTGTTACGATCTCAACCTTAGTGGGGTCAACTGCTATACCTTCTCCAGATATAACGTGTCCGAGGAATCCAACTTCCTTTAACCAAAACTCACATTTGCTAAATTTGGCGTATAACTGATGTTCCCTTAGTTTCTCCAAAACCAAACGCAAATGTTCCTTATGCTCCTCTTCATTCTTTGAATAAACCAGGATGTCATCAATGAACACTACGACGAACTTATCCAAAAACTCCATAAACACTTTGTTCATCAGGTTCATGAAATAGGCAGGTGCGTTAGTTAATCCAAATGACATGACGGTATACTCATACAGTCCATATCTTGTGGTGAACGTTGTCTTAGGTATGTCCTGCTCTCGAGTCTTCAATTGATGGTACCCTGATCGCAAATCAATCTTGGAAAACACTTTAGCTCCTTGCAACCGATCAAACAGATCGTTGATCATTGGCAGTGGGTACTTGTTCTTGATGGTTACTTCATTCAATCCCCGATAATCTACAACCATCCTTAATGATCCATCCTTCTTTTCCACTAGAAGTACGGGTGATCCCCAAGGTGATGAACTTGGGCGAATGTAACCTTTATCCAATAACTCCTTAATCTGATTCTTAATTTCTACCAAATCCTTTGCTGGCATCCTATATGGTCGCTTCGATATTGGGCATGTACCTGGCAATAACTCAATCAAAAATTCAATGTCTCTATCCGGTGGCATGCCTGGCAATTCCTCAGGAAATACATCAGGAAAATCCTTTACCACTGGTACTTCCTCCTGCACGACTCCTGTTAGGCAATTCACTTGTGTCCTTTTTGGCATATGCTGGGATACATACTTGATCCTTCTTCCTTCTGGTGTGGTAAGCAAAATTGACTTACTAGCACATTCAATGTTCCCTTCATACTTCGATAACCAATCCATGCCTAATATCACATCCAATCCTTGAGTTTCCAATACTATTAGGTCTGAGGGAAACACATAGTTACCAATCCTTAATGGTAACCGATCACACCATCGTCTAGCCATAAACTCCGCTCCTGGTGAGCTTACTAACATGGGTGACCTAAGGGCTTGGGTTGGCAGGTGATTTTTATCCACAAATCCCCTTGATATGTATGAATGCGATGCCCCAGTATCAAAAAGAACGAGTGCAGTAAATGACTTAACCAAAAACTTACCTATTACTGCATCGGGCTGATCTTCAACCTCCTCCACATTAATGTGGTTCACCTGTCCCCTATTGAAAGGGTTCGGCTTCTTCCCAGAGCTTCCATTGC
The DNA here is from genome assembly GCF_002162155.2 of Triticum dicoccoides. Classification (NCBI taxonomy): domain Eukaryota; kingdom Viridiplantae; phylum Streptophyta; class Magnoliopsida; order Poales; family Poaceae; genus Triticum; species Triticum dicoccoides. Next base: position 389,230,001 of record NC_041380.1, read on the forward strand.
CATTTCCATTCTGGCCTTCGGGACATTCATTGGCATAATGTCCGGTCTTGGAACACTTGAAACAAGTGACTTGACTCAGGTCTCTCTTGGTCGGGGTCGATGGGGTGGTCCGGTTCTGGCCGTTGCTTCCTCCATTCCCATTACCATTCTTGTGGCCATTATGGTTGTGCGAGCTACCTCCTCCATGGGTGTGCTGAAACTTAAATCCCGGTTTAGGGGTAAAACGGGGCTTCTGCTGGGCTCCAGAGTTATACTTCCCCTGTCCATACTTCCTCTTATGGTTTTCAATCTGCTGTTGCTTCCCTTCAATCATGATGGCACGATCTACCAACTCCTGGTAGTTGTTGAAACTCGCTACCATCAACTGCATGCTTAGCTCATCATTCAATCCTTCCAGAAACTTCTCCTGCTTAGCGGCATCCGTAGCAACGTCATCTGGGGCATAACGTGCTAACTTGCTGAAGTCGTCAACATACTGGCCAACTGTCCTTCCTCCTTGGCGTAAGTTGCGAAACTCACGCTTCTCTATGGCCATAGCTCCTGCTGAAACATGGGCAATGCGGAAAGCTTGCTGAAACTGATCCCATGTGACAGTGTCTACTGGGTAGGTGGATGTGAAATTCTCCCACCATGCTGCCGCGGGTCCGTCAAGCTGGTGAGCGGCAAACTTCACTTTCTCACCATCCGTGCATCCTGCAGTGGTCAACTCCCTTCCTATCTTATGGAGCCAATCATCTTCTACAATCGGCTCGGTGCTACTAGAAAACACCGGCGGATTCAGCCTAAGGAAACGGGCTAAGTGGTCAACATGTGGTGGTGGTGGTGGGTTGTTGTTGTTCTGCTGGTTCTGAACTAACATATGCATCAATTGATTCTGTTGCTGGATCAACTGAGTGAGCTCAGGTGGGAATCCATTGTCACGTCTCGGAGGCATCTGAGGGTTTAGAAAAGACGAGAATTAAGAATAGAGGGGGTCTAAAGGGAAAACACTACCCATATGCACATGAGGCAAAAGCACACAATTCACTTCAATCAATCAAACAAGGGCTTACAAACGGTCTAAAACTATCGCAAAAGTGCTCGAACTATTGTGTTTACAGGGGGAATACTACTACTATCTGGTGGTCATCTAGAAATTTGAACCGGTGGAAGACTCCATGATATCCGCTCCAGCTTCGTCTTCAAAGTCGGGTTCATTGGATCCGAATCGGTGTCGTCGATGATGATGTAGTCGTCCGGACATGCGACGTACTCGTATTCCTCCTTGGATCCTAACTTCCTCTTGAGTTCTTCAATCTCCTGCTTAAGATTGACATTGTGTCTTGCTAGAGCTACGATCTCGTCCATGTAGTCCTTGCGCGTTGACTTCAGTTCTCCTTCTAGCTCGATGATCCTTGCCTTTGCATTCTTCAACTCTATCATGTCATTGCACATCTGGTTCTCGTGGCGTCGGATGTGCTGGTTTAACTCCTGGATGAAAGATGCGATGGATCTATCATTCTTGGTGCTGACTAACTCCCATTGTTCATCTCGGCATCCGCAAATCTGGTAGATAGTGTCCTTGAGGTCTTCTTGATAAACTTCTCCAATGCGTCCTATGGTGATATGAGCTGCCATGCTCCTTCCCAGACTCCAGGTTGGTGCATTGAAAACACTATCTATGGGCTTCGTGATTGGCGCGAATGTTCTTCCCGGAACGTGAGCTTGAATCTTCCAGCGCTCCTCTTCAGGCAGAGTGGCGTTGAAGGTTCCCGTGAAACTTGGTAATCCAATATTCAGGTACTTGGTGACTTCCTTCAAGTGATATCCAAAAGGTGTGCCTTCATCTGGTTGTGCGTACTTAATCTTCACGTTCGTCATCCTAAAAGAGTAGAAAAGATGAGGAGTTAGAAAATGAGAAGAGAGTGATGATCTATGGCTTTAACTTAGTCGTCGTGTCCTACAGTCAGCGTGTGCTCTGATACCATCTCTGTAGCGACCAGACCTCAAACAGTCTGATCTCTATGCTCAGGTGTCATCCCTGGATCAGTAATGCTGACACCACATAGTACATCGAAGGATTTATAGCAGAGTGGCAATCACACACTTATTACATCGTTGTCTCAAAGAGACTTATTACAATAAATATGGCTTAAGGCCATATAGTGTCGAAAACAGCAGAAGACTTGGAAGGTAAATGGGACCATCAACTCCAACGGCATCACTGAGTATAGGGCCACGACCTAAAAGCACTTTACTCGTCGTCTGAAAAGTCTGCAACATAAGAAGTTGCAGCCCGAATACGGGTCAGCACATGGAATATGCTGGCAAAGTAACACATAGAGAGTAATGGAATGAAACAGCTATACTATATGCATATATGGCTGGTGGAAAGCTCTATGGTTACAGTTTTTGCGTAAAGCCAGTTTTTCCCTACTGCAAAGGAATAAATTTATTTAACTATCATGGTGGTTGTGAAACATTGAGAATGGTTGACAGCATTCTCAATCCCAAATTAAAGTAATTAAAACCCAACAACATTAATTAGAAGTAACATGTTGAGATTCACAATGATATTCAAGTACTAGATACTCAAGTTGTCCATAACCGGGGACACGGCTAATCATGATTAGTTTGTACACTCTGCAGAGGTTTGCGCACTTTTCCCCACATGACTCGATCGCCTCCGTTTGTTTTCCCGCACTACATGGTGTTTGAGAAACGGATGACCGAGACATAGTCTTTCAGAAGCGCTAGCACCTTACATGTGGGGTAGACCGTACCACCTACAACCCCTACATCTGCTAGTCCACCCCGTAAGAGTTCGCACAACTTAGTCAACTATGCCAGAGCCCATAGTAGCATGTGGCTGCACATGGAAGTTTCTAGCATGAAAGATCTTATGATCCCTTTGAGCCTGGGTGGCGGTCCGAAAAAAAACAGGCAAGTCCTAATAGACATCAGGTGCCTCAATCCACCCAGATGTGTGTTTAAGTTGCCACCTTAGATAAACCATTAAAATTATCAACTCACATCTGTCATGGATTTCACTCACCCAATCCATGTCTACTAGCATAGCATGGCATAATAAGCAAACGTAGAAGTAACTCCCAAAGGTTTGATAATAAACAGGTAATAGGTACTACCTCATCTACTTCCCATCCCACAATTTAATTAGATCCTAATCATGCAATGTGAAAGGATTGATCTAATGCAATAAAACTGGGTTGTAGAAAAGGTATGATCAAAGTGTTACTTGCCTTGCTGATAATCCGCGAGACCTAGGGTTTCGAAGTAACAAGCGGCGCAATCCGGGTGATCTATCGCAGACAAACAACAAGCATACAATAAGTACTCATCTAATGCACAGGTAAAACTCGAACAAGAGAACGAACCAGAAAGTTCAATTTAAGAACTCCAGTTGCAAAGAAAGAAAGAACCGAACAGACGACGGAAAAACAAACGGCGGAAGAAAACAACTCGGTTCTAGCAAGTTGAAACTAGGTCAATTTTTACCGGGGCAAAAACTTGTACAAGTTGATTAGACGGAACGGCGGTTTCGCAATGAAACTCCAGGCGCTTGAATCACCTGATTCCGATAAACGAGCGAGAAGAAAGACTAGAACGAAGATCGGATCTGAGATCACGATCGCGGAATAAATCCGACGAAAAGAAAAGAAGAACGATTAAATGAACGGGCGACGTTAACCGGGGAAAAATCGGTGATCACATTTGTTGAGACGAACGGTCCGAAAGAAGAACGAAAACCGATCTAGGGTTTTCGGAGAAAAAGACCGAAACGAAAAACCGATCTAGAAACCGGAACGGTTTAGAAAAGAACCGGAAAGAAAACGAATCGGAAGAGAAGAAAAGAATCGGAACGGTTTATAAGAAAAACCGAACCGAGGAAGAAAAAGAGACGCGGCACGGGGCAACCTTGGCGAGGGGCTCCGGCGAACGGCGGCGTAGGGCGGCGGCAGCGTGGGCAAGGTGCGGCGGTGGCGGTGGTGAGGGGCGGCGCGGCTAAGGCGGCGGCGGCGGTGGTGAGGGGCGCGGGGTGGTGCGGGCTTGGGGAGGCGCGGGGTGGTGTGGGGCTTGGGGAGGAGAGGGCTTTTGATTTGATGTTTTAGAGGGGGGGTGTGGGGGTATTTATATAGGGGAGGGGTGAGGAGACTTGGGGTAGGGGACAAGAAATAGACTAGGAATAGGAAAACAAAACAAAGGAAAGGGGAGGGGCTAACCGACCTAAGTCCCGCTGGGACTCGGCCAGGGAGCGGCGGCGGCTGCCTGGGCGCCTGGCACCTGGCGCCTGCGCTGCGCGCGAGGGGAGGGGCCGGCTGGCTGGGCCTTTGGCCCGGCTGGCCTGGCGGGAGGCTCCTTTTTTTAAATCGGTTCCGCGCAGAAAAACAAAAAGAAAAATCTAAACGAACTCCGAAAAATCTAAAGTAAATTTTCCCCGACTCCTAAAAATGAGCCGAACAAAATGAACTTTTCTCCGGGCCTAAAATGCAATTTTGAAAACGCGCATTTTTCCCTATCCAAATAAAACGCAAATAAAACTCCGGCAAAAACCAAAATTGATCTATTTATTAAATCTTCATTTTTCCTAAATTTGGGAAAGTCATATTATTCCCTCTCTCATATATTTTGACACCGGAAAATAATTGAAGATAAAATAAATAAATCAAATGATCCTTTTTTCAAAATTTGAGAGAACTCAAATATGAAAATAACGAAATCTCCAACTCTCTGTGAGGGTCCTTGAGTTGCGTGAAATTTCTAGGATCAACCAAAATGCAAGAAAATATGGTATGCATGATGATCTATGTATAACATTCCAAATTGCAAATTTGGGATGTTACAGTTCCCCAACAACTCCCCAAGTGCAACCAAGGCCCAACATGTTCCTTATGGTCCCTAAAAAATCTCCTTAAAGTTTCGTGGCATTTGGACTCCGTCTGATATTGATTTTCTGCAATGTAAAAAACACGGCAAAACAAGAGTTGACACTTGGCACTATGTCAATAGGTTAGTACAAAAAAATGATATAAAATGACTACAAAATGATTATAAAACATCCAAGATTGATAATATAACAGCATAGAACAATTAAAAATTATAGATACGTTGGAGACATATCAGCATCCTCAAGCTTAACTCCTACTCGTCCTCGAGTAGGTAAGTGATAAAAACAGAATTTTTGATGTGGAATGCTGCCTATCATTTCATATCATATTATTTTCTTTATATCATGGACAATTGGACTTTTAGTTGTTCAAAGCAATAGTCTAGTTTTGACATGATAATTTAGATACTCAAGCATATCAACAAGCAACCATGTCTTTCAAAATATTAACGCTAAAATAAGTTATCCCTAGCCCATCATGCTCAAACATTGATCCATTCATGAAACACACTCGAATATTAGCTACACCCAATACTTAAGTACGATCATATTGCCTCCTAGTTGGTGCTTTTATAGGAGAAGATGGAGACTCAAAATAAAAATTGCATAAAGTAAAAGAAAGGCCCTTCGCAGAGGGAGTAGGGATTTGTAGGGGTGCCAGAGCTCAAAGCGAAAAGCTTAGAGATAAAAACATTTTGGGAGGTGTATCCATCCACCAACGAAAACGACTTAGAGTTCCCAATACTTGCCATGCATAGATATATCATAGGCGGTTCCCAAACAGGAAATAAACTTTATTCCTTTTTCCACCATACTTTTACTTTCCATGGCTAGCCGTATCCACGGTTGCCCTCCCTACCAACACTTTCCAAGGAATTTATTATTTTACAACATAAAATAAATTCATTTTTTGCATTTCGGGACTAGGCATCCCTAATACCTTTGCCTTACTCTTGTGCAATGACAAGTGCATAAACACTCATCTTGAGAATAACACATCTAGCATGGAAAATATTAACCACCCCTCACCGCTCCGCAAGCGAAATAAACACACAAAAGACAAGTTTATTTTAAAAATTAGAGATGGCACATGCAAATTTTCTTAGAACAACAAAAGAATGGGTAGATATAGTAGAATCATGTGGCAAAACTGGTTTAAAGGTTTTTGGATGCACAAGTAGTGATCATACTTAGTGCAAAATGAAGGCTAGCAAAAGATTGGGAAGCGACCAACTAAGAAATAAATAATCTCATAAGCAAGCATTAAGCATAAATAACACCGAACAATGCACCACAAGTAGGATATAATTTCATTGCATGACTATTGACTTTTGTACTTGCATAGGGAATCACAAACCTTAACACCAATATTCTTACTAAAGCATAATTAATCATCAAGATGACTCACATATCAAATCATCATATCTCAAAACTATTACAAAGAATCAAGTTTATTTTGTCCAATGATCTTCATGAAAGTTTTTATTATATCCTTCTCGGATATCTATCACTTTGGGACTAATTTTCATGTATTGCTTTTGACAATCTCCAACAAATATAAGTGAAGATCATGAGCATAATAAATTTTTCTTTCTCTCAAATTAATTTAAGTGAAGCAAGAGAGAATTTCTTAAAAATTTTACTAACTCTCAAATAAAGCTAAGTGAAGCAAGAGATCATTTCTTCAAAAATACTAAAGCACATCATGCTCAAAAAGAGATATAAGTGAAGCACTGGAGCAAGTCCATTGCTCATAAAAATTTAAGTGAAGCATAGAGAGCAATTATAACAAGTCATGACATAATTTTGGCTCTCTCAAATAGGTGTGTCCAGCAAGGATTGATGACTTAAAACACAAAATAAAACAAGCAAAGACTCATATCATACAAGACGTTCCAAGCAAAACACATATCATGTGACGAATAAAAATATAGTTTCAAGTAAAATACCGATGATTGTTGGAAGAAAGTGGGGATGCCACTCGGGGGCATCCCCAAGCTTAGTTGGTTGCTCATTTTTGGATAAAAGCTTGGGATGCCAGGGCATCCCCAAGCTTAGGCTCTTCCGTCCTTCCTTCATCCACCGTAAGATAACCCAAAACTTGAAAACTTCAATCACACAAAACTGAACAAAACCTTCGTGAGATCCGTTAGTATAAGAATAATAAACCACTACTATAAGTATTGTATCAAACCAATTCATATTTTGTTCTTGTATTATATCTACTATATTCCAACTTTTCTATGACAAAAACTCATCAAAGAAAACCATAGAGCCATCAAAATAAGCACACAACACAAAGAAAACAGAATCTGTCAAAACAGAATAGTCTGTAGCAATCTAACTATTTCAAATACTTCCCTAACTCCAAAAAATCTGAAAAATTAGGACGACCTGAGTTATTGATATACTGCAGGTGGAATGGGTATTTTATCGCTCTCTGGTAAAAATGAAAATTAATTTCGTGAGCGTAAAATTTTCTGTTTTTTTAGCAAGATTAAACAACTATAGCCCAACAAGATCATAAAGGCTTTACTTGGCACAAACACTAATTAAAACATAAAAAACACAATCATAACAGTAGCATAATTGTGTTAACACACAAAAACAGGAAGCAAAAAGCAAAAATAACATTTATTCATTGGATTTCCTCCCACCAAGCGCTATAGTTTTATGCCCTTAGCTAGGCATAAAGCAAGGATCTAAGTTTTTTCATCCTTCTTCTTGACTTTCTTAGAGGTATTTTCATCATGAGGCTTTGTAAACACAACATAAAACATGTTATCCATAGAGGCCTTTGCAATCCTAAGTTGGTTTTCATCATACCCCTTTTGATTTCCCGCAACAATCAAAGAGTAATGTTGATTAACATAATAACATTATTGAAAACTTGTTGGATTATATCTAGAACTGGGACTTCCTTTTTAAGATTCTCATCAAATAATTTATTTTCCCCAAGCAAATGTCTTAAAGCATAGTCACTATAGTAAATAGTTTCATCTATCACAGGTTTTTCACGATTCCTACCATAAAAGTCAAAGATTTCCCTATCTTCCCGTATTATGTAGTCAAACTCATTCATAAGAACAAGAGTGGCCAACTTTTTATCTCTAGGGTTCTTTATAATGGGGACCTCAAAAAACAATCTTTGCAAGGTAGGATGGGTAAGAATAAATTTACTTTCAAGTTTCAGAACTAGTGCTGAAATAGCGTCCGCATAAGATCTAGTAGTTTTAAGTATAGGGGCATCATCAAGACTAAGCTTCCTGTAACGCCCTCGATGCGGCTATATCTCCTACGTGTCGAAGCACGACTTAGAGGCATAACCGCATTGAAAGCAATGTTGCAAGTAAGGTAATCTTCACAACAACCCATGTAAATAAATAATAAGGGGAAAGGTACATAGTTGGCTTACACTCGCCACATCACACAAAGTACATAAATAGCATTACATCGTCCAATACACTCATGGTCCGACTACGGTACCAAAATAAAAGATCAACCCCAACATGCGACATGGTCCCGATCGCCCCAACTGGGCACCACTACTGATCATCAGGGAAAGACACATAGTAACGGCGTGAGTCTTCGTCGAACTCCCACTTGAGCTCAAGCGCATCATCTGGAACGGAGTCATCAGGCCCTCCATCTGGTTTAGAAGTAATCTGTGAGCCACGGGGACTCAGCAATCTCGCACCCTCGCGATCAAGACTATTTAAGCTTATAGGAAAGGCAGGGTAATATGTGGAGCTGCAGCAAGCGACTAGCATATATGGTGGCTAACCTGTTCGCAAAAGAGAGCGAGAAGAGAAGGCAGAGCGCGGACGAAGAACTAAAGAACAAGCTACGGCAAACATTACTCCAACACCGTGTCCACTTCCAGGACCCCGCCGAGAAGAGACCATCACGGCAACACACGCAATTGATTCATTTCAATTAAGTTAAGGTTCAAGTTATCTACAACCGGACATTAACAAATTCCCATCTGCCCATAACCGCGGGCACGGCTTTCGAAAGTTCAAATCCCTGCAGGGGAGTCCCAACTTAGCCCATGACAAGCTCTCACGGTCAACGAAGGATATACCTTCTCCCGAGACATTCCGATCAGACTCGGTATCCCGGTTCTACAAGACAACTTCGACAAGTTAAAACAAATCCAGCAACACCGCCCGAATGTGCCGACAAATCCCGATAGGAGCTGCACATATCTCGTTCTCAGGGCACACTCAGATTGTCTAAACTTCCGGTAGTCCAGCCCAGAGTTGCCCCTGGTGGCCACCGGCGGCTGACGAGGTGGACCAACACTCAGAGGAGCACTGACCCGGGGGGGTTTAAATAAGATGACCCTTGGGCTCCGGAAACCCAAGGGAAAAAAGAGGCTAGGTGGCAAATGGTAAAACCAAGGTTGGGCATTGCTGGAGGAGTTTTATTCAAGGTGAACTATCAAGGGGTTCCCATTATTACCCAACCACGTAAGGAACGCAAAATCCGGAAACATAACACTGATATGACGGAAACTAGGGCGGCAAGAGTGGAACAAAACACTAGGCAAGAGGCCGAGCCTTCCACCCTTTACCAAGTATATAGATGCATTAAGACAACAAGATAATATAGTGATATCCCAACAAGAAAATAAAGTTCCAACAAGGAACGATCTCCAATCTTCACCTGCAACTAACAACACTATAAGAGGGGCTGAGCAAAGCGGTAACATAGTCAAACAACGGTTTGCTAGGACATGGCGGGTTAGAGGTTTGACATGACAATTTGGGAGGCATGATAAACAAGTGGTAGGCATCGTAGCATAGGCATAGCAAAAGAGCGAGCATCTAGCAAAGCAAAGATAGAAGTGATTTCGAGGGTATGATCATCTTGCCTGCAAAGTTGTCAGAGTTGACTCGATCCTCGAAAGCAAACTCAACGGGCTCCTCGTTAGCGAACTCGTCTTCCGGCTCTACCCAAAGAAGACAAACAAGCAAAAGGAACACAATCAACCACGTGCAATGCTCAAACAACAAGATGCAAACATGATATGCTATGCGAGATGCGATATGTGATGCATATGCAAGATTTGACAAGGAATGATGGAACCTGGCCTCAACCTGGAAATCCAAGTGTGCCACTGGAAAGGTGAGGTGATTTCGGTTGAAATCGATATAAAAAACACCGGAATCAGATGCACGGTTTGGAAATGGCAAGCAAAACAAATATGGCACCGGACTGCGATAAACAGCAAGTGGCCATCTAAATGCATCAAGATAATTATGCTACATCACTCAAACATAGCAACAAAGTACATGGCAGGGATCCACTCATAAAGCTTGACAAAAGATGAACACTGGGCTATGGCCAATTTATCCATTAACAGGTTCAAACAAGCATGGAAAAAATGCAAATGATAAACAGGTTTCAGACTTGATGAAATTAACACAAGCCTGAATTTTCAGATCAGGTAGCACACTTTGGAGCATGAGAACTACATGCTACAGGAACTTAACATGGCAAGGCAAGGCATGGCATGGAGCTACTCAAATAGCTTAACAAAAGTCCCTTAGTGACCTTGAGCCAAAAGGGAACAGAAAATACAATTGCAAGCATGTGAACATGGCAAAAACATAATCAGGTTACAGACTTAGAGAAAAACTGGAACATGCAAATCTGTTAACGAGTAGGCATGTTTACAAGCTCGATGCACTCACTACTGAGCAAGGCATGACAATCTAAACATACACCCATCAAGAATACATATTATATAAGCTAGACATGGCAAGAACAACAACATAGCATACACGGATCAACAACAACATCCTCGGCAAAATCGCTAACAAGTAGGCAATCTGCCAGAAATTACGAAATAGCAAAAGTAGAGCTCGATTGACTCAAGCTAGGGTGCTCCATAATTGCAAACAAAGACATGGATGGATAGGGCACCACAAGATTAACAAATCATCCTTACTGATCATCCTCAAAAGAGGCACGGATCACTAGGAAACCACATGAACATATGGCATATTGATAAAAATAGATCAAGGACTTAGAGAAATTCTAAGTCCCTGAAATCAGCATTAACGAATGCACCACTTTGCAAGCTTGTTCTAGTCACCATACATGTCACAAAAATACATGGATAGCACCTTTCTAAAGATGGCATGGCATATAACAAAACACGTGTAGAGATCAGGAGCATATCATGCACACATTAATCATGGCAAAAATGACAAATAGCTATTTGGTGCAGCAGATCTTACAATTAACTCAAATAGCTCTCTTCCAACAACATTTCAGGCATCAAGATGAGCTCAAATTAAAATGATGCAATGAGATGAAATTATGTACTCTCTGAGATGAACATTTTGATATGCTACACGCCCAAAACGGAGTTACGTATGCGGAGTTACGGTGCGATGAACATGGCATAAAAATACTGCAGAAAAAATGACTTAGAAATATCTCGGGGTCAACCTAGGGTTTGACCCGATCCAGATCTGGCGCGCGTAGAACGAGGATCGCCGGCCGGAGGAGGAGGTTCGTCGGAGTTCGTCGGAGAGGAGGTCCGGGCGCCGGATCCGGCCGGCTCCTGCCCGGATCTGGCCGGAGGAGTCGCCGGCGACGGCGGGGAGCGGCGAGGCGGCAGAGGAAACGGTCGGGAGGAGGCGCGGCGGCCGCGGTCGACAACACCGGCGACAGCGCGCGGTGGCTCCGGGCGGCCGG
>NC_041380.1:389242186-389260299 GCF_002162155.2 Triticum dicoccoides
ACGACGGCGGCGGCGCGGCGAGGCTGCTCGGCCGCGAGGAAGAGGAAGGCGCGGGGCGACGCCTGGCGACTGGGCCGCGGGGGCCGGCCACGGGCCGAGCGGGCCTGCGCGGAATCGGCGGCGATGTGGGGCGCGCCCTCCATGTGTCGGCGTCCGATTGGTCGTGGGCGTCAGCGGGGAGGTGTCCGGCACGGGCGGACAATGTCCGGCGCGCAGAGAGGGGATTTTAGGGTTTCGGGGGAGAAGAACCGTGAATTTCGGAGGGGGTGCTATTTATAGACATAGGAGGAGCTAGGAGAGTCCAAATGAGGTGCGGTTTTCGGCAACACGATCGTGATCGAACGCTCTAGATGATGGAGAGGGTTTTGGTGGGTTTTGGGCCAAATTGGAAGGGTGTTGGGCTGCAACACACACGAGGCCTTCTCGGTCCCTCGGTTAACCGTTGGAGCATCAAACGAAGTCCAAATGGTACGAAACTTGACAGGCGGTCTACCGGTAGTGAACCAAGGCCGCTTGGCAAGTCTCGGTCCAATCCGGAAATGTTTAACCCCCACACACGAAAGAAAGGTAGAAAGGACCACCGGAGGAGATAGGAGCGCCGGAATGCAAAACGGACAACGGGGAAAATGCTCGGATGCATGAGACGAACACGTATGCAAATGCAATGCACATGATGACATGATATGAGATGCATGACAACGACAACAACACATGGAGACAAAAACCCAAACCCGAGGAAATAAAATAACTTAGTGCCGGAAACGGCAAGAGTTGGAGTACATATAAGGTAAATTACATCCGGGGTGTTACAACACTCCACCACTACGAAAGGATCTCGTCCCGAGATCTAGGACTGGAAGAATGCCGGGTACTCAGAACAGAGGTGATCCTCGCGTTCCCAGGTGGCTTCACGGTCGGAATGGTGTGACCACTTGACTTTGAGGAATTTGATTGACTTATTGTGAGTCTTGCGTTCACTCTCTTCAAGAATAGCAACGGGGTGCTCATGATAAGAGAGATCTTCTTGGAGATCAATGTCTTTGAAGTTGACGGTGCGGTCAGGAGTCTTGAAGCACTTGCAGAGCTAGAGACATGGAACACGTCGTGCACATTTGCAAAGTTTGAAGGAAGCTCGAGTTGATAGGCGAGATCGCCTCTCTTGCTGACGATTTTGAAAGGACCCACGTATCTAGGGGCAAGCTTCCCTTTGATACTGAAGCGACGAGTACCTTTCATTGGAGAGACGCGGAGGTAAACATGATCTCCGATCTCGAAAGCCAAATCACGATGCTTACTATCATAGTAGCTCTTCTGGCGCGATTGCGCTGCTTTGAGGTTATCATGAATGACTTTACACATTTCCTCTGCCTCTGTGATCAAGTCATTTCCAAGAAGTTGACATTCACCAGTTTCTGACCAGTTAAGAGGAGTACGACACTTCCTGCCATACAGAATTTCGAATGGGACCTTGCCCGAACTTGCTTGAAAACTGTTGTTGTAGGAGAATTCGGCAGATGGAAGAAAATCTTCCCACTTCATACCGAAGGAGATAACGCAAGCCCTGAGCATATCTTCAAGAATCTGATTGACACGCTCGACTTGACCGCTAGTTTGAGGATGGAAAGCTGTACTGAAGCAGATGTTGGTGCCCATGGCCTTCTGAAAAGAATCCCAAAACTTGGAGGTAAAGATGCTGCCACGGTCTGAAGAGATCACATGTGGAATACCGTGTAGCGAGACAATCCGAGAGGTATAGAGCTCTGCCAATTGAGCTGCAGTGATAGACTCTTTGATAGGCAAAAAGTGAGCCACTTTAGTGAGTTTGTCGATGACAACGAATATAGCATCATTGCCACACTTGGACTTTGGAAACCCAGTCACGAAGTCCATCTCAATGTGGTCAAACTTCCATTCTGGAATGGCAAGAGGTTGGAGGAGACCAGCTAGCCTTTGGTGTTCTGCCTTCACTCTTCTGCAGACATCACATTCATTCACGAACTTAGCAATCTCTCACTTCATTCGAGTCCACCAATAAGCCTGCTTGAGGTCCTGATACATCTTCGTACTCCCAGGGTGGATGGAGAGGAGTGAATTGTGGGCCTCGTTCATGATAACTTTACGAAGGTCACCTTTGGGCACAACAATACGATCCTCGAAGAAGAGAGTATCCTTGTCATCAAGGCGATAGCACTTGTACCTGGGTTGACTCTTGGCAATCCCAATCTTCACCTTCTTCACCATAGCATCAAGAAGTTGAGCCTCGCGAATCTGATCTTCCAAAGTAGGAGAGACTTGAAGGTTTGCGAGGAAACCTTGAGGAACAACTTGCAAATTGAGTTTGCGGAAAGCTACACAAAGCTCGGGTTGGTAAGGCTTGAGAATCAGACTGTTGCAATAAGCCTTCCTGCTCAAAGCGTCAGCAATCACATTGGCCTTGCCTGGAGTATACTCGATACTCGGATTATACTCTTGAATCATTTCGACCCAACGAGTCTGCCTGAGGTTGAGATTAGGCTGAGTGAAGATGTACTTGAGACTCTTGTGGTCAGTGAAAATGTCCACTTTTCTTCCCAATAAGAGATGTCTCCAAGTCACAAGAGCATGCACAACTGCCGCCAACTCGAGGTCATGAGTGGGGTAGTTCTTCTCATTGGGCTTCAACTGGCGAGAGGTATAAGCCACAATTTTCTTCTCTTGCATCAACACTGCACCAAGACCTTGAAGAGAGGCATCGCAGAAGACCTCGAACGGTTTGGATTCATCAGGAGGAGTCAGAACTGGAGCAGTGACCAATTTCTCTTTCAAAGTGTTGAAAGCGATGTCACATTCCAGAGACCAAACGTACTTGACGTGCTTCTGGAGAAGGTTTGAAAGAGGCTTCGTGATCTTAGAAAAGTTCTCAACGAACCTTCGACAGTAGCTTGCGAGACCAAGGAAGCTGCGGAGTTGCTTCACGTTCTGAGGTGGTTCCCAATTCACAATTGCAGACACCTTCTCAGGATTCATCGCAGTGCCCTTGGCAGAGATGATATGCCCAAGATAAAGAACCTCATCGAGCCAAAACTCGCACTTTGAGAACTTGGCGTAGAACTAATGTTCCCTGAGCTTATCGAGCACCAAAGGCAAGTGCTTGGCATGATCTTCCTTGTTCTTCGAAAAGACCAGAATGTCGTAGAGATAGACCAAAACAAAGTCATTTGTGTAGGCGTTGAAGATGAAGTTCATCATGCGAGAAAAAGTCGGAGGAGAGTTGATGAGGCCAAAAGACATGACAGTGTATTCGTATGAACCATAGCTTGTTCTGAAAGCCGTCTTGGGAATATCTTGCTCACAGATTCGAATCTGGTGATAGCCCGTACGGAGATCAAGCTTGGAGAATACTTGGGCACCTTTGAGTTGTTCGAACAGCTCGTTGATGTTGGGAAGTGGGTACTTGTTCTTGATAGTATTCTTGTTCAATGGACGGTAGTCAACACAAAGTCGGTCCGTTCCATCCTTCTTCTTCACAAAAAGAACTCCACTACCCCACGGAGAAGAACTAGGTCGGATGAGACCCATTCTCTCTTGAATATCGAGTTGCTTCTTTAGCTCCTTCAACTCTT
Source organism: Triticum dicoccoides (assembly GCF_002162155.2). Classification (NCBI taxonomy): domain Eukaryota; kingdom Viridiplantae; phylum Streptophyta; class Magnoliopsida; order Poales; family Poaceae; genus Triticum; species Triticum dicoccoides. The sequence continues at coordinate 389,245,789 of NC_041380.1, forward strand.
CAGGTCCGAGCTTGTAAGGACGTTTGCAAACAGGTTCTGTGCCTGGCTCAAGATCGATGACGAATTCAACTGGCCAGTGCGGAGGCATTCCTGGAAGCTCTTTTGGAAAGACGTCTTGATATTCACAAACGACTGGAATTTGAGAGATAGCATCCAGTTCACCCTTCTCATTGAGAGAAAACAGGCGGATGGTGTTATCCCGAGCGGCAAAGACAATTACATCCTCAAACGAATGAGTCAGTTGAATCTGCCTGGCTGCACAATCAAGCTGAGCCTTGTGCTTAGAAAGCCAGTCCATTCCAAGAATAAGATCAATATCCGAGTTACCAAGGACCATTGCAGAAGCCAGAAACTTAAAATCACCCATCATGATAGAAATATCCGGAATCTTGTAGTTTCCGAGCAAACATCTACCCGGAGAGACAACTGCTAACGGTTTATGCAAAACTTGAGAAAACCACCCATGCTTAGATGCAAAAGGTCTCGAGATGAAACAATGCGATGCACCAGTGTCAAAAAATACTTTTGCAGGAACATCGTTAACAGGAAGGTTACCCATGATGACATCTGACGAGTCCTCTGCCTGAGCTGCATTCACCATGTTGACCTTGGCGTACTTGGGGTTATGCTTGACCACAGCTGTACTTGCTGATCTCACAGGAAGAGGAGGAGGGAGACGCCTCTGGTTGAAGCATTTGTTGGCATAGTGGCCCTTCTGTTGGCACTTGTTGCACGTGACCTCTGAAAGCGGACAGTGATACGGAGCACTCGATCTTGGAGCTTGAGACGAAGTCTTGTTCTGAAAGCCAGGGTTAGGTGGGTGGGAAGATCCACTGCCACCTTTGCTCTTCTGTTGAAAAGGCTGATGGAACAGAGGAGGAGGAAGCCAATACTTCTGCTGCTTAGCCACTTGAGTAGAGGAAGAAGGAGTAGCATCTCTGACTCGCTTCTTGGAAGCATCACACTTCAGTTGAGCGGCCTCTTGCTGCAATGCCATGTTGTAAAACTCATCATACCTCCTGGGCTCAAAGAGAACGAGAGCTAGCTGGATTTCTTCTCTGAGACCACCCCTGAACTGGTATATCATGCTCTTCTCATCAGGGACATCCTGCTTAGCAAAGCGGGCGAGCTTCTGAAACATCTTGTTGTAGTCATAGACAGACATAGAGCCTTGCTTTAGGTTGCGGAATTCCCCACACTTGCTTTCAACCATGCTCTGAGGAATATGATGAGGTTTGAAGTCTTGACGGAATTCATCCCAGGTAATCTCACGGACTCCTCTGGAATCTTTGTACTGCTGAAACCATTCTGCAGCTTGGTCTTTGAGTTGGAAGGAAGCGAACTTGACAAAGTCCTCAGGCCTGACGTTACTGCACTCGAAATGCTTGCACAAGTCCACGAGCCAATCATCAGCGTCAGTTGCCTCAACGCAATTGCTGAAGGTCTTTGGATGGTTAGCAAGGAACTGGTTGAGTGTAGCAAAGCGATTCTGATTGTTGCCTTGGTTGCCTTGGTTGCCTTGGTTCGCTTGGTTGCGCTCTTGAAGAATTTGCATGATCAACTGCGTGTTTGCATTGGTAGCAGCCATCATAGCTTGCCATGCCTCCGGAGGAGGGGGTGGTGGTGGCGGATCAGGATTCGGAGTCGTGCGCGTTGGAGGAGCCATCCTGAAGAGGTTGACATCCATTAGCACATTGACAGATAAAATTGAAGCTGAATCAAGCGGGTTGAAATTGCAACATATAGTCTTCACATCCGAACAAAATGAACGAATGCATTCTGATTGAAATGGTCACATATCCATAAATTGAGAAGCCACTTAGAATTTAGGTAGAGAAATAAAATCAACAAGGTACGGAGCAAGAACGAATACTCGGTAAGAATCACCCAATATCAAACCAAATATTCGTGGAAGAAGAACTAGAGCTACAAGAATTCCCACCTATGAAACTCCCAAACCTTTCCGGTTATGCAATCAGGTGTTGGGGATACAGGGGAAGCATAATATCTCACCCAAATCTAGCAAATCCTACATCCAGCTGTATCCATCCTTCAACACATAACCGAGAAAACTTTGGAAATCGTCTACCTCAACCTTCGAAAAGCATCCGTTATACAAGTTATGGCAATACTCCCGAACTCCCGCCCTAGTACTGGGTGGCGTCGAGGTTATCTCACCAACAACTGCATAAAAGAGATTTTCGATGTCGGCGAACTAAACTCGGGTATTCCAGAACTGCAACGATAAAATTGTGACGACAACACCTCAGAGCTCAACTCCCCGGGACACTGCCGCAACCCCTACATGACAGGAGGCACCAAGAACAATGTTCTCGTCACAAATCGATCGGAACGATTCCAAGATACCCGCGTGATCCTAAAAAAATTAGTGAAATTTGAGAAGAGAAGAGACAAAACTCTACGTCAGGATGCCTTACCAGAGCGATGAGGGGACTGGGGAGTAAAAAGAATTCCTAAACTCTCCGATATATAATTCCTAATGACTCAAAACATTTTTCTAGACTCAACTCGTCAGCTAATTCGATCAAGCAGTGGGGGCTCCTAAGGTCGGGGAAGGCTCTGATTACCAACTTGTAATGCCCTCGATGCGGCTATATCTCCTACGTGTCGAAGCACGACTTAGAGGCATAACCGCATTGAAAGCAATGTCGCAAGTAAGGTAATCTTCACAACAACCCATGTAAATAGATAATAAGGGGAAAGGTACATAGTTGGCTTACACTCGCCACGTCACACAAAGTACATAAATAGCATTACATCATCCAATACACTCATGGTCCGACTACGGTACCAAAATAAAAGATCAACCCCAACATGCGACATGGTCCCGATCGCCCCAACTGGGCACCACTACTGATCATCAGGGAAAGACACATAGTAACGGTGTGAGTCTTCGTAGAACTCCCACTTGAGCTCAAGCACATCATCTGGAATGGAGTCATCGGGCCCTCCATCTGGTTTAGAAGTAATATGTGAGCCACAGGGACTCAGCAATCTTGCACCCTCGCGATCAAGACTATTTAAGCTTATAGGAAAGGCAGGGTAATATGTGGAGCTGCAGCAAGCGACTAGCATATATGGTGGCTAACCTGTTCGCAAAAGAGAGCGAGAAGAGAAGGCAAAGCGCGAACGAAGAACTAAAGAACAAGCTACGGCAAACATTACTCCAACACCGTGTCCACTTCCCGGACCCCGCCGAGAAGAGACCATCACGGCAACACACACAGTTGATTCATTTTAATTAAGTTAAGGTTCAAGTTATCTACAACCGAACATTAACAAATTCCCATCTGTCCATAACCGCGGGCACGGCTTTCGAAAGTTCAAATCCCTACAGGGGAGTCCCAACTTAGCCCATGACAAGCTCTCACGGTCAACGAAGGATATACCTTCTCCCGAGACATTCCGATCAGACTCGGTATCCCAGTTCTACAAGACAACTTCGACAAGTTAAAACAAATCCAGCAACACCGCCCGAACGTGCCGACAAATCCCGATAGGAGCTGCACATATCTCGTTCTCAGGGCACACTCAGATTGTCTAAACTTCCGGTAGTCTAGCCCAGAGTTGCCCCTGGTGGCCACCGGCGGCTGACGAGGTGGACCAACACTCAGAGGAGCACTGGCCCGAGGGGGTTTAAATAAGATGACCCTTGGGCTCCGGAAACCCAAGGGAAAAAAGAGGCTAGGTGGCAAATGGTAAAACCAAGGTTGGGCATTGCTGGAGGAGTTTTATTCAAGGCGAACTATCAAGGGGTTCCCATTATTACCCAACCGCGTAAGGAACGCAAAATCCGGTAACATAACACCGATATGACGGAAACTAGGGCGGCAAGAGTGGAACAAAACACTAGGCAAGAGGCCGAGCCTTCCACCCTTTACCAAGTATATAGATGCATTAAGACAACAAGATAATATAATGATATCCCAACAAGAAAATAAAGTTCCAACAAGGAACGATCTCCAATCTTCACCTGCAACTAGCAACACTATAAGAGGGGCTGAGCAAAGCGGTAACATAGCCAAACAACGATTTGCTAGGACATGGCGGGTTAGAGGTTTGACATGACAATTTGGGAGGCATGATAAGCAAGTGGTAGGCATCGTAGCATAGGCATAGCAAAAGAGCGAGCATCTAGCAAAGCAAAGATAGAAGTGATTTCGAGGGTATGCTCATCTTGCCTGCAAAGTTGTCAGAGTTGACTGGATCCTCAAAGCAAACTCAACGGGCTCCTCGTTAGCGAACTCATCTCCCGGCTCTACCCAAAGAAGACAAACAAGCAAAAGGAACACAATCAACCACGTGCAATGCTCAAACAACAAGATGCAAACATGGTATGCTATGCGAGATGCGATATGTGATGCATATGCAAGATTTGACAAGGAATGATGGAACCTAGCCTCAACCTGGAAATCCAAGTGTGCCACTGGAAAGGTGAGGTGATTTCGGTTGAAATCGATATAAAAAACACCGGAATCAGATGCACGGTTTGGAAATGGCAAGCAAAACAAATATGGCACCGGACTGCGATAAACAGCAAGTGGCCATCTAAATGCATCAAGATAATTATGCTACAGCACTCAAACATAGCAACAAAGTACATGACAGGGATCCACTCATAAAGCTTGACAAAAGATGAACACTGGGCTATGGCCAATTTATCCATTAACAGGTTCAAACAAGCATGGAAAAAATGCAAATGATAAACAGGTTTCAGACTTGATGAAATTAACACAAGCCTGAATTTTCAGATCAGGTAGCACACTTTGGAGCATGAGAACTACATGCTACAGGAACTTAACATGGCAAGGCAAGGCATGGCATGGAGCTACTCAAATAGCTTAACAAAAGTCCCTTAGTGACCTTGAGCCAAAAGGGAACAGAAAATACAATTGCAAGCATGTGAACATGGCAAAAACATAATCAGGTTACAGACTTAGAGAAAAACTGGAACATGCAAATCTGTTAACGAGTAGGCATGTTTACAAGCTCGATGCACTCACTACTGAGCAAGGCATGACAATCTAAGCATACACCCATCAATAATACATATTATATAAGCTAGACATGGCAAGAACAACAACATAGCATACACGGATCAACAACAACATCCTCGGCAAAATCGCTAACAAGTAGGCAATCTGCCAGAAATTACGAAATAGCAAAAGTAGAGCTCGATTGACTCAAGCTAGGGTGCTCCATAATTGCAAACAAAGACATGGATGGATAGGGCACCACAAGATTAACAAATCATCCTTACTGATCATCCTCAAACGAGGCACGGATCACTAGGAAACCACATGAACATATGGCATATTGATAAAAATAGATCAAGGACTTAGAGAAATTCTAAGTCCCTGAAATCAGCATTAACGAATGCACCACTTTGCAAGCTTGTTCTAGTCACCATACATGTCACAAAAATACATGGATAGCACCTTTGTAAAGATGGCATGGCATATAACAAAACACGTGTAGAGATCAGGAGCATATCATGCACACATTAATCATGGCAAAAATGACAAATAGCTATTTGGTGCAGCAGATCTTACAATTAACTCAAATAGCTCTCTTCCAACAACATTTCAGGCATCAAGATGAGCTCAAATTAAAATGATGCAATGAGATGAAATTATGTACTCTCTGAGATGAACATTTTGATATGCTACACGCCCAAAACGGGGTTACGTATGCGGAGTTACGGTGCGATGAACATGGCATAAAAATACTGCAGAAAAAATGACTTAGAAATATCTCGGGGTCAACCTAGGGTTTGACCCGATCCAGATCTGGCGCGCGTAGAACGAGGATCGCCGGCCGGAGGAGGAGGTTCGTCGGAGTTCGTCGGAGAGGAGGTCGGGGCGCCGGATCCGGCCGGCTCCTGCCCGGATCTGGCCGGAGGAGTCGCCGGCGACGGCGGGGAGCGGCGAGGCGGCAGAGGAAACGGTCGGGAGGAGGCGCGGCGGCCGCGGTCGACAACACCGGCGACGGCGCGCGGTGGCTCCGGGCGGCCGGACGACGGCGGCGGCGCGGCGAGGCTGCTCGGTCGCGAGGAAGAGGAAGGCGCGGGGCGACGCCTGGCGACTGGGCCGCGGGGGCCGGCCACGGGCCGAGCGGGCCTGCGCGGAATCGGCGGCGATGTGGGGCGCGCCCTCCATGTGTCGGCGTCCGATTGGTCGTGGGCGTCGGCGGGGAGGTGTCCGGCACGGGCGGACAATGTCCGGCACGCAGAGAGGGGATTTTAGGGTTTCGGGGGAGAAGAACCGTGAATTTCGGAGGGGGTGCTATTTATAGACATAGGAGGAGCTAGGAGAGTCCAAATGAGGTGCGGTTTTCGGCAACACGATCGTGATCGAGCGCTCTAGATGATGGAGAGGGTTTTGGTGGGTTTTGGGCCAAATTGGAAGGGTGTTGGGCTGCAACACACACGAGGCCTTCTCGGTCCCTCGGTTAACCGTTGGAGCATCAAACGAAGTCCAAATGGTACGAAACTTGACAGGCGGTCTACCGGTAGTGAACCAAGGCCGCTTGGCAAGTCTCGGTCCAATCCGGAAATGTTTAACCCCCACACACGAAAGGAAGGTAGAAAGGACCACCGGAGGAGATAGGAGCGCTGGAATGCAAAACGGACAACGGGGAAAATGCTCGGATGCATGAGACGAACACGTATGCAAATGCAATGCACATGATGACATGATATGAGATGCATGACAACAACAACAACACACGGAGACAAAAACCCAAACCCGAGGAAATAAAATAACTTAGCGCCGGAAACGGCAAGAGTTGGAGTACATATAAGGTAAATTACATCCGGGGTGTTACAACACTCCACCACTACGAAAGGATCTCGTCCCGAGATCTAGGACTGGAAGAATGCCGGGTACTTAGAACAGAGGTGATCCTCGCGTTCCCAGGTGGCTTCACGGTCGGAATGGTGTGACCACTTGACTTTGAGGAATTTGATTGACTTATTGCGAGTCTTGCGTTCACTCTCTTCAAGAATAGCAACGGGGTGCTCATGATAAGAGAGATCTTCTTGGAGATCAATGTCTTTGAAGTTGACGGTGCGGTCAGGAGTCTTGAAGCACTTGCGGAGCTAGAGACATGGAACACGTCGTGCACATTTGCAAAGTTTGAAGGAAGCTCGAGTTGATAGGCGAGATCGCCTCTCTTGCTGATGATTTTGAAAGGACCCACATATCTAGGGGCAAGCTTCCCTTTGATACTGAAGCGACGAGTACCTTTCATTGGAGAGACGCGGAGGTAAACATGATCTCCGATCTCGAAAGCCAAATCACGATGCTTACTATCATAGTAGCTCTTCTGGCGCGATTGCGCTGCTTTGAGGTTATCATGAATGACTTTACACATTTCCTCTGCCTCTGTGATCAAGTCATTTCCAAGAAGTTGACATTCACCAGTTTCTGACCAGTTAAGAGGAGTACGACACTTCCTGCCATACAGAATTTCGAATGGGACCTTGCCCGAACTTGCTTGAAAACTGTTGTTGTAGGAGAATTCAGCATATGGAAGAAAATCTTCCCACTTCATACCGAAGGAGATAACGCAAGCCCTGAGCATATCTTCAAGAATCTGATTGACACGCTCGACTTGATCGCTAGTTTGAGGATGGAAAGCTGTACTGAAGCAGATGTTGGTGCCCATGGCCTTCTGAAAAGAATCCCAAAACTTGGAGGTAAAGATGCTGCCACGGTCTGAAGAGATCACCTGTGGAATACCGTGCAGCGAGACAATCCGAGAGGTATAGAGCTCTGCCAATTGAGCTGCAGTGATAGACTCTTTGATAGGAAGAAAGTGAGCCACTTTAGTGAGTTTGTCGATGACAACGAATATAGCATCATTGCCACGCTTGGACTTTGGAAACCCAGTCACGAAGTCCATCTCAATGTGGTCAAACTTCCATTCTGGAATGGCAAGAGGTTGGAGGAGACCAGCTAGCCTTTGGTGTTCTGCCTTCACTCTTCTGCAGACATCACATTCATTCACGAACTTAGCAATCTCTCACTTCATTCGAGTCCACCAATAAGCCTGCTTGAGGTCCTGATACATCTTCGTACTCCCAGGGTGGATGCAGAGGAGTGAAGTGTGGGCCTCGTTCATGATAACTTTATGAAGGTCACCTTTGGGCACAACAATACGATCCTCGAAGAAGAGAGTATCCTTGTCATCAAGGCGATAGCACTTGTACTTGGGTTGACTCTTGGCAATCCCAATCTTCACCTTCTTCACCATAGCATCAAGAAGTTGAGCCTCGCGAATCTGATCTTCCAAAGTAGGAGAGACTTGAAGGTTTGCGAGGAAACCTTGAGGAACAACTTGCAAATTGAGTTTGCGGAAAGCTTCACAAAGCTCGGGTTGGTAAGGCTTGAGAATCAGACTGTTGCAATAAGCCTTCCTGCTCAAAGCGTCAGCAATCACATTGGCCTTGCCTGGAGTATACTCGATACTCGGATTATACTCTTGAATCATTTCGACCCAACGAGTCTGCCTGAGGTTGAGATTAGGCTGAGTGAAGATGTACTTGAGACTCTTGTGGTCAGTGAAAATGTCCACTTTTCTTCCCAATAAGAGATGTCTCCAAGTCACAAGAGCATGCACAACTGCCGCCAACTCGAGGTCATGAGTGGGGTAGTTCTTCTCATTAGGCTTCAACTGGCGAGAGGTATAAGCCACAACTTTCTTCTCTTGCATCAACACTGCACCAAGACCTTGAAGAGAGGCATCGCAGAAGACCTCGAACGGTTTGGATTCATCAGGAGGAGTCAGAACTGGAGCAGTGACCAATTTCTCTTTCAAAGTGTTGAAAGCGATGTCACATTCCAGAGACCAAATGTACTTGACGTGCTTCTGGAGAAGGTTTGAAAGAGGCTTCGTGATCTTAGAAAAGTTCTCAACGAACCTTCGACAGTAGCTTGCGAGACCAAGGAAGCTGCGGAGTTGCTTCACGTTCTAAGGTGGTTCCCAATTCACAATTGCAGACACCTTCTCAGGATTCATTGCAGTGCCCTTGGCAGAGATGATATGCCCAAGATAAAGAACCTCATCGAGCCAAAACTCGCACTTTGAGAACTTGGCGTAGAACTAATGTTCCCTGAGCTTATCGAGCACCAAAGGCAAGTGCTTGGCATGATCTTCCTTGTTCTTCGAAAAGACCAGAATGTCGTAGAGATAGACCAAAACAAAGTCATTTGTGTAGGCGTTGAAGATGAAGTTCATCATGCGAGAAAAAGTCGGAGGAGCGTTGATGAGGCCAAAAGACATGACAGTGTATTCGTATGAACCATAGCTTGTTCTGAAAGCCGTCTTGGGAATATCTTGCTCACAGATTCGAATCTGGTGATAGCCCGTACGGAGATCAAGCTTGGAGAATACTTGGGCACCTTTGAGTTGTTCGAACAGCTCGTTGATGTTGGGAAGTGGGTACTTGTTCTTGATAGTATTCTTGTTCAATGGACGGTAGTCAACACAAAGTCGGTCCGTTCCATCCTTCTTCTTCACAAAAAGAACTCCACTACCCCACGGAGAAGAACTAGGTCGGATGAGACCCATTCTCTCTTGAATATCGAGTTGCTTCTTTAGCTCCTTCAACTCTTCAGGTCCGAGCTTGTAAGGACGTTTGCAAACAGGTTCTGTGCCTGGCTCAAGATCGATGACGAATTCAACTGGCCAGTGCGGAGGCATTCCTGGAAGCTCTTTTGGAAAGACGTCTTGATATTCACAAACGACTGGAATTTGAGAGATAGCATCCAGTTCACCCTTCTCATTGAGAGAAAACAGGCGGATGGTGTTATCCCGAGCGGCAAAGACAATTACATCCTCAAACGAATGAGTCAGTTGAATCTGCCTGGCTGCACAATCAAGCTGAGCCTTGTGCTTAGAAAGCCAGTCCATTCCAAGAATAAGATCAATATCCGAGTTACCAAGGACCATTGCAGAAGCCAGAAACTTAAAATCACCCATCATGATAGAAATATCCGGAATCTTGTAGTTTCCGAGCAAACATCTACCCGGAGAGACAACTGCTAACGGTTTATGCAAAACTTGAGAAAACCACCCATGCTTAGATGCAAAAGGTCTCGAGATGAAACAATGCGATGCACCAGTGTCAAAAAATACTTTTGCAGGAACATCGTTAACAGGAAGGTTACCCATGATGACATCTGACGAGTCCTCTGCCTGAGCTGCATTCACCATGTTGACCTTGGCGTACTTGGGGTTATGCTTGACCACAGCTGTACTTGCTGATCTCACAGGAAGAGGAGGAGGGAGACGCCTCTGGTTGAAGCATTTGTTGGCATAGTGGCCCTTCTGTTGGCACTTGTTGCACGTGACCTCTGAAAGCGGACAGTGATACGGAGCACTCGATCTTGGAGCTTGAGACGAAGTCTTGTTCTGAAAGCCAGGGTTAGGTGGGTGGGAAGATCCACTGCCACCTTTGCTCTTCTGTTGAAAAGGCTGATGGAACAGAGGAGGAGGAAGCCAATACTTCTGCTGCTTAGCCACTTGAGTAGAGGAAGAAGGAGTAGCATCTCTGACTCGCTTCTTGGAAGCATCACACTTCAGTTGAGCGGCCTCTTGCTGCAATGCCATGTTGTAAAACTCATCATACCTCCTGGGCTCAAAGAGAACGAGAGCTAGCTGGATTTCTTCTCTGAGACCACCCCTGAACTGGTATATCATGCTCTTCTCATCAGGGACATCCTGCTTAGCAAAGCGGGCGAGCTTCTGAAACATCTTGTTGTAGTCATAGACAGACATAGAGCCTTGCTTTAGGTTGCGGAATTCCCCACACTTGCTTTCAACCATGCTCTGAGGAATATGATGAGGTTTGAAGTCTTGACGGAATTCATCCCAGGTAATCTCACGGACTCCTCTGGAATCTTTGTACTGCTGAAACCATTCTGCAGCTTGGTCTTTGAGTTGGAAGGAAGCGAACTTGACAAAGTCCTCAGGCCTGACGTTACTGCACTCGAAATGCTTGCACAAGTCCACGAGCCAATCATCAGCGTCAGTTGCCTCAACGCAATTGCTGAAGGTCTTTGGATGGTTAGCAAGGAACTGGTTGAGTGTAGCAAAGCGATTCTGATTGTTGCCTTGGTTGCCTTGGTTGCCTTGGTTCGCTTGGTTGCGCTCTTGAAGAATTTGCATGATCAACTGCGTGTTTGCATTGGTAGCAGCCATCACAGCTTGCCATGCCTCCGGAGGAGGGGGTGGTGGTGGCGGATCAGGATTCGGAGTCGTGCGCGTTGGAGGAGCCATCCTGAAGAGGTTGACATCCATTAGCACATTGACAGATAAAATTGAAGCTGAATCAAGCGGGTTGAAATTGCAACATATAGTCTTCACATCCGAACAAAATGAACGAATGCATTCCGATTGAAATGGTCACATATCCATAAATTGAGAAGCCACTTAGAATTTAGGTAGAGAAATAAAATCAACAAGGTACGGAGCAAGAACGAATACTCGGTAAGAATCACCCAATATCAAACCAAATATTCGTGGAAGAAGAACTAGAGCTACAAGAATTCCCACCTATGAAACTCCCAAACCTTTCCGGTTATGCAATCAGGTGTTGGGGATACAGGGGAAGCATAATATCTCACCCAAATCTAGCAAATCCTACATCCAGCTGTATCCATCCTTCAACACATAACCGAGAAAACTTTGGAAATCGTCTACCTCAACCTTCGAAAAGCATCCGTTATACAAGTTATGGCAATACTCCCGAACTCCCGCCCTAGTACTGGGTTGTGACGCCCCCGATTCAGACGTACACTAATCATGCACGCAAATGTGTACGATCAAGATCAGGGACTCACGGGAAGATATCACAACACAACTCTAAAACATAAATAAGTCATACAAGCATCATAATACAAGCCAGGGGCCTCGAGGGCTCGAATACAAGTGCTCGATCATAGACGAGTCAGCGGAAGCAACAATATCTGAGTACAGACATAAGTTAAACAAGTTTGCCTTAAGAAGGCTAGCACAAACTGGGATACAGATCGAAAGAGGCGCAGGCCTCCTGCCTGGGATCCTCCTAAACTACTCCAGGTCGTCGTCAGCGGGCTGCACGTAGTAGTAGGCACCTCCGGTGTAGTAGGGGTCGTTGTCGACGGTGGCGTCTGGCTCCAGGGCTCCAGCATCTGGTTGCGACAACCAGGTAGAAGGGAAAGGGGGAAAAGAGGGAGAAAAGCAACCGTGAGTACTCATCCAAAGTACTCGCAAGCAAGGAGCTACACTACATATGCATGGGGATATGTGTAAAGGGCCATATCGGTGGACTGAACTGCAGAATGCCAGAATAAGGGGGAATAGCTAGTCTTATCGAAGACTACGCTTCTGGTCACCTTCGTCTTGCAACAGGCAGAAGAGGGTAGGTCGAAGTCCTCCAAGTAGCATCGCATAGCATATCCTACCCGGCGATCCTCCCCTCGTATCCCTGAGGGAGAGCGACCACCGGTTGTATCTGGCACTTGGAAGGGTGTGTTTTATTAAGAATCCGGTTCTAGTTGTCATAAGGTCAAGGTACAACTCCAAGTCGTCCTGTTACCGAAGATCACGGCTATTCGAATAGGTTAACTTCCCTGCAGGGGTGCACCACATAACCCAACACGCTTGATCCCATTTGGCCGGACACACTTTCCTGGGTCATGCCCGGCCTCGGAAGATCAACACGTCGCAACCCCACCTAGGCTCAACAGAGAGGCCAACACGCCGGTCTAAACCTAAGCGCACAGGGGTCTGGGCCCATCGCCCATAGCACACCTGCACGTTGCGTACGCGGCCGAAAGCAGACCTAGCCTAGTGGCGTTCCAGTCCAATTCGGCGCGCGCCGCTCCGTCGCTGACGTCTGAAGTGCTTCGGCTGATACCACGACGTCGGGATACCCATAACTACTCCCACATAGATGGTTAGTGCGTATAGGCTCGTAGCCAGACTCAGATCAAATACCAAGATCTCGTTAAGCGTGTTAAGTATCCGCGAACGCCGAACAGGGCCAGGCCCACCTGTCTCCTAGGTGGTCTCAACCTGCCCTGTCGCTCCGCCACAAAGTAACAGTCGAGGGCCGTCGGGAACCCAGGCCCACCTCTACCGGGATGGAGCCACCTGTCCTTTCAGCCCCCTCATCAGAATCACTTGCGGGTACTCTTCGAGCTGACCCGACTTTAGTCACCATCTGTATAGTATGTATGTATGTATAGTATATACCCGTGATCACCTCCCGAGTGATCACGGCCCAATAGTATAGCAAGGCAGACCGACAAGAATGTAGGGCCAATGATGATAAACTAGCATCCTATACTAAGCATTTAGGATTGCAGGTAAGGTATCAACAGGTGTAGCAACAATGTCAGGCTATGCATCAGAATAGGATCAACGGAAAGCAGTAACAGGCTACACTACTCTAATGCAAGCAGTATAGAAGAGAATAGGCGATATCTGGTGATCAAGGGGGGGGCTTGCCTGGTTGCTCTGGCAAGAGAGAGGGTCGTCAACTCCGTAGTCGAACTGGTCAGCAGCAGCGTCGGTCTCGTAGTCTACCGGAGAGAAGAGGGGGAAGAAACAATGAATACAATGCAAACAAATGCATAACGATGCATGACATGACAAGTAACGATGCTAGTTGTGCCCAATCGCGGTAGTAGGTGATACCGACGAAAGGGGGAAACATCCGGGAAAGTATTCCCGGTGTTTCGCGTTTTCGGGCAGAGGAGCCAGAGGGGGAAAGTTGCGGGTTCGATAGGTTAGGGGTGTGTGGCGGACGAACGGGCTGCGTATCCGGATTCGTCTCGTCGTTCTGAGCAACTTTCATGTTGAAAATATTTTAATCCGAGTTACGGATTAAAAGATATGATTTTCTAAAGATTTTATTAATTTCTGGAATTTATTTAATTATTTAATTAATTCGAAAATGGATTTATGACGTCAGCATGACGTCATGCTGACGTCAGCAGTCAGTGTTGACCGTTTGACCTGGTCAACCTGACATGTGGGTCCCATGGGACCCACCTGTCATACACTGTTAGGTTAATTAGGGTTTAGTTAAACTAATCACTGTTTAATTAAGCTAACAGGTTAATTAGATTAATTAATTAAGGTTAATTAATTTAATTAATTAATTAATTAATTAAATTTGTTTTTATTTTAATTATTGTTTTTATTAATTATTATTATTATTTTTATTTATTCTTATTTTTATTTTTTTAATTAATAAATTTTTTTTCATAAAGAAAACGTTCTGGGCGTGGGGCCCCCTGTCATAGGCCCCGGGGGGGCCTTAGCGGGTTAGCGGCAGGAGGGCGACGGGCGCCGGAGCGAGCGCTCACCCGCACGGAGTGTGGCGAGGCGAGGCCAGTGGCCAAGGCGACCGCGGTGGCCGGCCGGCGTGGGGAGACGAAGTGCGGGGCCGGCGACGAGCGAGCTCGCAGGCGGCAGAGGAGGCGCCGCCGGAGTGGG
>NC_041380.1:389260868-389360951 GCF_002162155.2 Triticum dicoccoides
ACGCGGTCCAGGCGGCGTGGGGCGCAGGGGAGTGCGGGAGGGGCGGCGTCGGCGTCGGGCCCGATCCCGATTGGATCGGGGGAAGAGGGAGAAAGCGAGTGGGGGGGTGACTGGGTGGCTGTCGGTTAGGGTTTGGGGAGGGAGTGGATAAGGAGGGGGGTAGCGGGGTGGCCGACTGGGCCGGCCTGGGGGCAAGATGGCCTGCTGGGCCGAGGCCCAGTGGGGGGGGGTGCTCTTTTTTTTGTCTGTTTAGTTTTTTCTCTTTTGTATTTTCTTTTCTGTTTTATTTTAAGTTCCCTTTTATTACAGTTTAAAAAAAACACTAGCACCTAAATTTGTATTTATAAATATACTACTGCCACCTTAATTCTCAACCGAAAATAAAATAGTTTAATATTTTATAAAATTCAATAGGCATGTATTTAACTATTTTAACTACGGTTTTAATTATCTTAGAGCCTTTAAACACTTTAGCAAAGTTTGGTTTCTCCACCATAATTACCGCTGCATTATTTAGTTCACTCCGAACATTTTAGTTTTAAAGTTTGGAAACTTTTGTTGTTTGCGTATGTTTTAAATTTGAATTTGAATCGGGTTCGAATCAACGTCAGTTTAATCACAGTAATGGGGGTGACGTGGCATCATTAGCTTGGGATTACTGTAGTCTAATTATCCGGGCGTCACATGGGTGGCGTCAAGGTTATCTCACCAACAACTGCATAAAAGAGATTTTCGATGTCGGTGAACTAAACTCGGGTATTCCAGAACTGCAACGATAAAATTGTGACAACAACACCTCGGAGCTCAACTCCCCGGGACACTGCCGCAACCCCTAAATGACAGGAGGCACCAAGAACAATGTTCTCGTCACAAATCGATCGGAACGATTCCAAGATACCCGCGTGATCCTAAAAAAATTAGTGAAATTTGAGAAGAGAAGAGACAAAACTCTACGTCGGGATGCCTTACCAGAGCGATGAGGGGACTGGGGAGTAAAAAGAATTCCTAAACTCTCCGATATATAATTCCTAATGACTCAAAACATTTTTCTAGACTCAACTCGTCAGCTAATTCGATCAAGCAGTGGGGGCTCCTAAGGTCGGGGAAGGCTCTGATTACCAACTTGTAATGCCCTCGATGCGGCTATATCTCCTACGTGTCGAAGCACGACTTAGAGGCATAACCGCATTGAAAGCAATGTCGCAAGTAAGGTAATCTTCACAACAACCCATGTAAATAGATAATAAGGGGAAAGGTACATAGTTGGCTTACACTCGCCACGTCACACAAAGTACATAAATAGCATTACATCATCCAATACACTCATGGTCCGACTACGGTACCAAAATAAAAGATCAACCCCAACATGCGACATGGTCCCGATCGCCCCAACTGGGCACCACTACTGATCATCAGGGAAAGACACATAGTAACGGCGTGAGTCTTCGTAGAACTCCCACTTGAGCTCAAGCACATCATCTGGAATGGAGTCATCGGGCCCTCCATCTGGTTTAGAAGTAATATGTGAGCCACAGGGACTCAGCAATCTCGCACCCTCGCGATCAAGACTATTTAAGCTTATAGGAAAGGCAGGGTAATATGTGGAGCTGCAGCAAGCGACTAGCATATATGGTGGCTAACCTGTTCGCAAAAGAGAGCGAGAAGAGAAGGCAAAGCGCGAACGAAGAACTAAAGAACAAGCTACGGCAAACATTACTCCAACACCGTGTCCACTTCCCGGACCCCGCCGAGAAGAGACCATCACGGCAACACACGCAGTTGATTCATTTTAATTAAGTTAAGGTTCAAGTTATCTACAATCAAACATTAACAAATTTCCATCTGTCCATAACCGCGGGCACGGCTTTCAAAAGTTCAAATCCCTACAGGGGAGTCCCAACTTAGCCCATGACAAGCTCTCACGGTCAACGAAGGATATACCTTCTCCCGAGACATTCCGATCAGACTCGGTATCCCAGTTCTACAAGACAACTTCGACAAGTTAAAACAAATCCAGCAACACCGCCCGAACGCGCCGACAAATCCCGATAGGAGCTGCACATATCTTGTTCTCAGGGCACACTCAGATTGTCTAAACTTCCGGTAGTCCAGCCCAGAGTTGCCCCTGGTGGCCACCGGCGGCTGACGAGGTGGACCAACACTCAGAGGAGCACTGGCCCGAGGGGGTTTAAATAAGATGACCCTTGGGCTCCGGAAACCCAAGGGAAAAAAGAGGCTAGGTGGCAAATGGTAAAACCAAGGTTGGGCATTGCTGGAGGAGTTTTATTCAAGGCGAACTATCAAGGGGTTCCCATTATTACCCAACCGCGTAAGGAACGCAAAATCCGGTAACATAACACCCATATGACGGAAACTAGGGCGGCAAGAGTGGAACAAAACACTAGGCAAGAGGCCGAGCCTTCCACCCTTTACCAAGTATATAGATGCATTAAGATAATAATATAATATAGTGATATCCCAACAAGAAAATAAAGTTCCAACAAGGAACGATCTCCAATCTTCACCTGCAACTAGCAACACTATAAGAGGGGCTGAGCAAAGCGGTAACATAGCCAAACAACAGTTTGCTAGGACATGGTGGGTTAGAGGTTTGACATGGCAATTTGGGAGGCATGATAAGCAAGTGGTAGGCATCGTAGCATAGGCATAGCAAAAGAGCGAGCATCTAGCAAAGCAAAGATAGAAGTGATTTCGAGGGTATGATCATCTTGCCTGCAAAGTTGTCAGAGTTGACTGGATCCTCAAAACAAACTCAACGGGCTCCTCGTTAGCGAACTCATCTCCCGGCTCTACCCAAACAATACAAACAAGCAAAAGGTACACAATCAACCACGTGCAATGCTCAAACAACAAGATGCAAACATGGTATGCTATGCGAGATGCGATATGTGATGCATATGCAATATTTGACAAGGAATGATGAAACCTGGCCTCAACCTAGAAATCCAAGTGTGCCACTGGAAAGGTGAGGTGATTTCGGTTGAAATCGATATAAAGAACCCCGGAATTGGATGCACAGTTTGGAAATGGCAAGCAAAACATATATGGCACCGGGCTGCGATAAACAGCAAGTAGCCATCTAAATGCATCAAGATAATTATGCTACAGCACTCAAACATGGCAACAAAATACATGGCAGGGATCCACTCATAAAGCTTGACAAAAAATGAACACTGGGCTACGGCCAATTCATCCATTAACAGGTTCAAACAAGCATGGCAAAAATGCAAATGATAAACAGATTTTAGACTTGGTGAAATTAACACAAGCCTGTAATTTCAGATCATGTAGCACACTTTGTAGCATGAAAACTACATGCTACAGGAACTTAACATGGCAAGGCAAGGCATGGCATGGAGCTACTCAAAGAGCTTAACAAAAGTCCCTTAGTGACCTTGAGCCAAAAGGGATCAGAAAATACAATTGCAAGCATGTGAACATGGCAAAAACATAATCAGGTTACAGACTTATAGAAAAACTGGAACATGCAAATCTGTTAACGAGTAGGCATGTTTATGAGCTCGATGCACTCACTATCGAGCAAGGCATGACAATCTAAGCATACACCCATCAAGAATACATATTATATAAGCTAGACATGCCAAGAACAACAACATAGCATGCATGGATCAACAACAACATCCTCGGCAAAATCGCTAACAAGTAGGAAATCTGCCAGAAATTACGAAATAGCAAAAGTAGAGCTCGATTGAGTCATGCTAGGTGCTCCATAATTGCAAACAAAGACACGGATGGATAGAGAACCACAAGATTAACAAATCATCCTTACTGATCATCCTCAAAAGGGGCACGGATCACTAGGAAACCATATGAACATATGGCATATTGATAAAAACAGATCAAGGACTTAGAGAAATTCTAAGTCCCTGAAATCAGCATTAACGAATGCACCACTTTGCAAGCTTGTGCTAGTCACCACACATATCACAAAAATACATTGATAGCACCTCTATAAAGATGGCATGGCATATAACAAAACACGTGTAGAGATCAGGAGCATATCATGCACACATTAATCATGGCAAAAATGACAAATAGCTATTTGGTGCAGCAGATCTGACAATTAACTAACATAGCTATCTTCCAACAGCATTTCGGGCATCAATATGAGCTCAAATGAAAATGATGCAATGAGATGAAATGATGTACTCTCTGAGACGAACAATTTGATATGCTACACGCCCAAAATGGAGGTACGAGTGCGGAGTTACGGTGCGATGAACATGGCATAAAAATACTGCAGAAAAAATGACTTAGAAATATCTCGGGGTCAACCTAGGGTTTGACCCGATCCAGATCTGGAGCGCGTAGAACGAGGATTGCCGGCCGGAGGAGGAGGTTCGCCGGAGTTCATCGGAGAGGAGGTCGGGGCGCCGGATCCGGCCGGCTCCTGCCCGGATCTGGCTGGAGGAGTCGCCGGCGACGGCAGGGAGCGGCGAGGCGGTGGAGGAAACGGTCGGGAGGAGGCGCGGTGGCCGCGGTCGACGACACCGACGACGGCGCGCGGTGGCTCCGGGCGGCCGGACGACGACGGCGGCGCGGCGAGGCTGCTCGGCCGCGAGGAAGAGGAAGGCGCGGGGCGGCGCATGGCGACTGGGCCGCGGGGGCCGGCCACGGGCCGAGCGGGCGCACGCGGAATCGGCGACGATGTGGGGCGCACCCGCCACGTGTCGGCGTCCGGTTGGCCGCGGGCGTCGGCGAGGAGGTGTCCGGCACGGGCGGACAATGTCCGGCGCGCGGAGAGGGGATTTTTGGGTTTCGGAGGAGAAGAACCGTGAATTTCGAAGGGGGTGCTATTTATAGACATAGGAGGAGCTAGGAGAGTCCAAATGAGGTGCGGTTTTCGGCCACATGATTGTGATCGAATGCTCTAGATGATGGAGAGGGTTTTGGTGGGTTTTGGGCCAAATTGGAAGGGTGTTGGGCTGCAACACACATGAGGCCTTCTCGGTCCCTTGGTTAACCGTTGGAGCATCAAACGAAGTCCAAATGGTACGGAACTTGACAGGCGGTCTACCGGTAGTGAACCAAGGCCGCTTGGCAAGTCTCGGTCCAATCCGGAAATGTTTAACCCCAACACACGAAAGGAAGGTAGAAAGGACCACCGGAGGAGATAGAAGCGCCGGAATGCAAAACGGACAACGGGGAAAATGCTCGGATGCATGAGACGAACACGTATGCAAATGTAATGCACATGATGACATGATATGAGATGCATGACAACGACAACAACACACAGAGACAAAAACTTGAACCCGAGGAAATAAAATAACTTAGCCCCAGAAACGGCAAGAGTTGGAGTACATATAAGGTAAATTACATCCGGGGTGTTACACTTCCCAACACAATTGAAAAATTCTTGGATATGTTCTTTTCCCATATAACGTTCCCTTGCCCCAAAATAAAGGTTTTGGCATCCAGATTGCTCGTACGTTCAATTTTAGGAGTTAGGCCATCATCTATTGGTGCCATACCGAAATCACTCATGATTGCAAGCAAAGGATAGATCTGACAAGAAAACAGCGAACAGAAAAAGAGAGGCGGATAAAACGGTATTTTTTGTGAAGTGGGGGAGAGGAAAACGAGAGGCAAATGGCAAATAATGTAAATTGCAAGGAGATGAGATTTGTGATTAGGAACCTGGTATATGTTGAAGATCCTCCCCGGCAACGGCGTCAGGAATTCCTTCGGTGTCGCTTGAAGCTACGTCGGTATTTCCCCAAAGAGGAAGGGATGATGCAGCACAACGGCGGTAGGTATTTCCCTCAGATATGAAAGCAAGGTTATCGAACCAGTAGGAGAACCAAGAAACACAACGTAAACAACCCCTGCACACAGATAACAAATCCTCACAACCCGACGTGTTAAAGGGGTTGTCAATCCCTTTCAGGTAGCGGTGCCAGAAATTGGTGCGTGACGGAAAAAAGGTTATAGTAGATTGGATAAATATATCGCAAATAAAATAAAATGAAGCAAAGTATTTTTGGGTTTTTGGATTAATAGATCTGAAAATAAAAGCAAATAAAAGTAGATCGCAAAGGCAAATAATATGAGAAAGAAGACCCGGGGCCGTAGGTTCACTAGTGGCTTCTCTCAAAAAAAATAGCAAAGCAGTGGGTAAACAAATTACTATTGGGCAATTAATAGAACTTCAAATAATTATGACGATATCCAGGCAATGACCATTATATAGGCATCACGTCCAATATTAGTAGACCGAATCCTACCTGCATCTACTACTATTACTCCACACATCAACCGCTATCCAACATGCATCTAGTGTATTAAGTTCATGGAGAAATGGAGTAATGCAATAAGAACGATGACATGATGTAGACAAGATCTATCTATGTAGAGATAGACCCCATCGTTTTATCCTTAGTAGCAACGATACATACGTGTCGTTTCCCTTTCTGTCACTGGGATCTAGCACAGTAAGATCGAACCCACTACAAAGCACCTCTTCCCATTGCAAGATAAATAGATCAAGTTGGCCAAACAAAACCCAAATCTCGGTGAAGAAATACGAGGCTATAAGAAATCATGCATATAAGAGATCAAAGAAACTCAAATAACTTTCATGGATATAAAAAGATAAATTTGATCATAAACTCGAAGTTCATCGGATCCCAACAAACACATCGCAAAAGAGTTACATCATATGGATCTCCAAGAGACCATTGTATTGAGAATCAAGAGAGAGAGAGAGAGAGAGAGATGAAGCCATCTAGCTAATAACGACAGACCCGAAGGTCTACAAAAAACTACTCACGCATCATCTGAGAGGCACCAATCGAGGTGGTGAACCCTATCCGAGGTGGTGTCTAGATTGGATCTGGTGGTTCTGGACTCTGCGGCGGCTGGATGAATATTTCGTCGACTCCTCGAGGGTTATGGGATTTTTGGGGTATTTGTAGAGCAAAGAGGCGGTCCGGGGGCACCCAAGGTGGGCACAACCCACCAGGGCGCGCCCTGGTGGGTTGTCCCCTCCTCGGGACTCCCCCGGGTGCAACCAGGGCTGAACATGTTTCTTCTGGTCCATAAAAAATCTTTGTAAAGTTTTGTGGCATTTGGACTCCGTCTGATATTGATTTTCTGCGATGTAAAAAACACAGAAAAAACAGGAACTGGCACTTGGCACTCTGTCAATAGGTTAGTACCAAAAAATGATATAAAATGATTATAAAACATCCAAGATTTATAATATAACAACATGGAACAATCAAAAATTATAGAAACGTTGGAGACGTATCAGCCCGCCCGAACACGCACATGCGTGAGGGCGCGCCGGGGCGCCATACCCGGGCGCGGGGCTAGGTTGCGCGGCCGGGGATGGGCATCGTGGGGCAAGGGGGGTGACGCCCTGACCGGAGCAGAGAGAAACAACGGCACGTGGATAGTGGGGCGCCGGCGGGCGCGCGGCTAGGCTGCGAGCGGTGCAGGCCATGGCAGAGGCTGGCGCATGGAGCACGAGGCGCGACGCAGCGAAGGACATGGCCACGGCCGTAGTTGGCGACGCGGGCCTGCGACGAGCGAGGTGGAGCGTGCACGGCCGGGGGTGCTGGGTGAGCGGGTAGAGGTAGGGCGGTCGGACGCGCGGGCGTAGGGCATAGGGAGATGGGTAGGGGAGCGGTGCCGCAGCCACGTTGTCGGGGTTCAGGGCGGCGTGGCTTGAGGACAATGGCCCGAGGAAGAGGCGGGGAGGCGTTTGATACGTCCTCAACGTATCTATAATTTTTTATTGTTCCATGCGATTATATTATCTGTTTTGGATGTTTAATGGGCTTTAATATGCTCTTTTATATTATTTTTGGGACTAACCTATTAACCAGAGGCTGATACTCTCCATCGTATCTACTTTTCCAAACACTTTTGCCCTTGTTTTGGACTCTAACTTGCATGATTTGAATGGAACTAACCCGGGCTAACGTTGTTTTCAGCAGAGTTGCCATGGTGTTATTTTCGTGCAGAAATAGAAGTTCTCGGAATGACCTGAAAATCAACGAATAATATTTTTGGAATATATAAAAATACCGGCGAAAGAATCAAGGCCAAGGGGCTCACACCCTGTCCATGAGGGTGGGGGGCGAGCCTACCCCCTGGGCGCGGCCCCCTGCCTCGTGGGCCCCTGGTGCTCCACCGACCTCAACTCCAACTCTATATATTCATGTTCGGGGAGAAAAAATCAAAGAGAAGGATGCATCGCGTTTTACGATACAGAGCCGCCGCCAAGCCCTCATCTCTCTTGAGAGGGCTGATCTGGAGTCCGTTCGGGGCTT
Organism: Triticum dicoccoides; assembly: GCF_002162155.2. NCBI lineage: Eukaryota > Viridiplantae > Streptophyta > Magnoliopsida > Poales > Poaceae > Triticum > Triticum dicoccoides. Next base: position 389,269,190 of record NC_041380.1, read on the forward strand.
TGGAGAGGGGAATTCGTCGCCATCATCATCATCAACCTTCCTCCATCACCAATTTCATGATGCTCACCGCCGTGCGTGAGTAATTCCATCGTAGGCTTGCTGACGGTGATGGGTTGGATGAGATTTATCATGTAATCGAGTTAGTTTTGTTAGGGTTTGATGCCTAGTATCCATTATGTTATGAGATCGATGTTGCTATGACTTTGCTATGCTTAATGCTTGCCACTAGGGCCCGAGTGCCATGATTTCAGATCTGAACCTATTATGTTTTCATGAATATATGTGAGTTCTTGATCCTATCTTGCAAGTCAATAGTCACCTACTATGTGTTATGATCCGGTAACCCCGAAGTGACAATAATAGGGACCACTCCCGGTGATGACCGTAGTTTGAGGAGTTCATGTATTCACTAAGTGTTAATGCTTTGGTCCGGTACTCTATCAAAAGGAGGCCTTAATATCCCTTAGTTTCCAATAGGACCCCGCTACCACGGGAGGGTAGGACAAAAGATGGCATGCAAGTTCTTTTCCATAAGCATGTATGACTATATTCGGAATACGTGCCTACATTACATTGATGAACTGGAGCTAGTTCTGTGTCACCCTATGTTATGACTATTGCATGAGGAATCGCATCCGACATAATTATCATCACTAATCCATTGCCTATGAGCTTTTCACATATTGATCTTTGCTTATTTACTTTTTCGTTGCTACTGTTACAATCACTACAAAATCAATACCATTACCTTTGCCACTGTTACCGCTACTATCATATTACTTTGCTACTAAATACTTTGTTGTAGATATTAAGTATTTCAAGTGCGTTTGAATTGACAACTCAACTGTTAATACTTGAGAATATTCTTTGGCTCCCCTTGTGTCGAATCAATAAATTTGGGTTGGATACTCTACCCTCGAAAACTATTGCGATCCCCTATACTTATGGGTTATCAAGACTATTTTGTGGCGCCGTTGCCGGGGAACATAGCTCTATTCTTTGAGTCACTTGGGATTTATATCTACTGATCACTGTGAAGAACTTGAAAGATAAAAGAACTAAGATTTTTCCCTCAATTACGAGGGGAGGTAAGGAACTGCCATCTAGCTCTGCACTTGATTCACCTTCTGTTTTGAGTAAACTTGCGACACCTACACCCGCTATTCATTCTGATATGTCGCATGTTATTGATGATGCCACTTCTGCTTTGCATGATACTTATGATGAAACTAGTTCTATGCTTGATAATACTGTGCCATTAGGTGAATTTCTTGATGAACAACTTGCTAGGGTTAGAGAGAATGAAATTATTGAAACTGATAATATTGATGAAAGTGATGATGAAGATTTCCCCCTAGATATGAATTGCCTGTTGTGCCTGAGGGTTATGTTATGGATGAAGAAACTGCTAGAGACTTTTTAGCTTGCAATTATAGATATGATCTTAAGAAACTGTTAGCTAAGCATAAAGAAAAGTCTTTGAATGCTAGAATGAAATATGACCCTGCCTTTTCTACTTCACCTATCTTTATTTCCGATAAGGATTATGATTTCTCTATTGACCCTGAGTTAATTACTTTGGTTGAATCTGATCCTTTTTATGGCTATGAATCTGAAACTATCGTGGCACATCTTACAAAATTAAATGATATAGCCACCCTGTTCACTAATGATGAGAAAACTCGCTATTACTTTATCCTTAAGTTGTTTCCATTCTCATTAAAGGGTGATGCTAAAACATGGTTTAATTCTCTCAATCGTGATTGTGTGTGTAGTCCCCAGGATATGATTTATTACTTCTTTGCTAAATATTTCCCCGCTCATAAGAAACAAGCTGCCTTAAGGGAAATATATAATTTTGTGCAAATTGAAGAAGAGAGTCTCCCACAAGCTTGGGGGAGGCTTCTCCAATTACTTAATGCTTTGCCTGATCATCCTATCAAGAAAAATGAAATACTTGATATCTTTTATAATGGACTAACTGATGCTTCCAGAGACCACCTGGATAGTTGTGCTGGTTGTGTTTTCAGGGAAAGAACTGTTGATCAAGCTGAATTGCTATTGAATAATATGTTGAGTAATGAAAATGATTGGACACTTCCTGAACCAACTCCTAAGCCAACTCCGAAGAAAAGAGGTATTCTATTTCTCAGTCCTGAAGATATGCAAGAGGCAAAGAAATCTATGAAAGAAAAAGGTATTAAAGCTAAAGATGTTAAGAATTTACCACCTATTAAAGAAATACATGGTCTTAATAACCCGACACAGGTAGTAAAGGTATTCTTTCTATAGAATTGATAAATGTGAAATCCCATCTACTAAGTTTGCTAGCCAATGCTTGGATGAGTTTGATAATTTTATGGTTAAACAAGAAGACTTCGATGCTTATGTTGGTAGACAATTGAAACATAATGCTTATATGATTGAACACTTGAGTGATTATATGTCTAGAGTTAAAGTTGAACTTAAACTTATAAGTAAACATGCTTCTATGGTTACCACTCAAGTAGAACACGTACTTAAAGCTCAGAATGATTTACTCAATGAATTAAATAATAAGAAAAATGATAATGTTGTTAGAGTTATGACTAGAGGGGGTAAAATGACTCGGGAACCTTTGTATCCTGAGGGTCACCCCAAGAGAATTGAGCAAGATTCTTAGAAAATTAATGTTGATGCACCAAGTCTTCTAAGAAGAAGAAAAAGAAAAATAATAGAACTTTGCATGCTTCTAGTGAACCTGTGGTTAACACACCTGAGAATCCCAATGATATTTCTATTTCTGATGCTGAAACACAATCTGGCAATGAACATGAACCTAGTGATAATGTTAATGATGATGTTCATGTTGATGCTCAACCAAGTAATAACAATGATGTAGAGGTTGAATCTGCTGTTGATCTTGATAACCCACAATCAAAGAATTAACGTTATGATAAGAGATACTTTGTTGCTAGGAAGCACAGTAAAGAAAGCAAACCATGGGTTCAGAAACCCATGCCTTTTCCTCCTAAGCCATCCAAGAAAAAGGATGATGAGGATTTTGAGCGCTTTGCTGAAATGATAAGACCTATCTTTTTGCGTATGCGTTTGACTGATATGCTTAAAATGAACCCTTATGCTAAGTACATGAAGGATATTGTTACAAATAAAAGAAAGATACCGGAAGCTGAAATTTCCACCATGCTTGCCAATTATACTTTTAAGGGCGGAATACCAAAGAAACTTGGAGATCCAGGAGTACCAACTATACAATGCTCCATTAAAAGAAACTATGTTAAAACTGCTTTATGTGATCTTGGAGCCGGTGTTAGTGTTATGCCTCTCTCTTTATATCGTAGACTTGAATTGAATAAGTTGACACCTACTGGAAATATCTTTGCAAATGGCCGATAAATCAACTGCTATACCTGTCGGTATTTGTGAGGATGTGCCTGTTGTGGTTGCAAACGTTACTATTTTAACGGACTTTGTTATTCTTGATATTCCCGAGGATGATAGTATCTATATTATTCTTGGTAGACCCTTTTTGAATACTGTCGGGGCTGTTATTGATTGCAACAAAGGCAATGCCACTTTTCATGTTAATGGTAATGAGCATGCGGTACACTTTCTGAGGAAACAACCTCAAGTCCACAGTATAAATTCTATTAGAAAGATTCCAACAATTACTATTGGAGGTTTTGAATTTCCTCTTCCTACTTTCAAGAAGAAATATGATATTCTTATTGTTTTTTTGACTATTTACTGCAAGGCAACAACCTCACAGTCTGATATTCTTATTGTTGGGGATGTGCTTATCCCCGTTGAGGTAACCTAGTGTTATTCGAAAATTCTCCGGTTTTATGTTATTCAAAATGAGTTTGTTAACAAGACTTGATCAACCTTGTTAGTGGATTCCTTTTGATGAGCATGAGATGGATGAAGTTAGAAACCACAACTCTCTGCACCCTCTTTTTACTTTCTGTTATTTAGATTAAATAAAGCAAAACTAGTATTTTCTGTCTGTTTTCTGAATTATCCTTGCAATAAAAATACCCCGAAAATAAAAGTTCTCCAAATGCCCTGAAAATTTAATATGATTTTTTGGAACATTTAAGAATTATTGGCACTGAGAAGACACCAGGGGGCCTCAGCATGTGCCCACGAGGGTGGAGGGCTCGCCCTACCCCCTGGGCCGCCCCTACCTCGTGGACCCCACGTGGGCCCCCTCCACTTATTCTTGCACCCACACACTTTGTCTTCCTCCAGGAAAAATCATCCAACAGCTCAAACCTGAGTTCTAGATCATCTTGCTGCCATTTTCGATCTCCTTGCTCAAAGCTCCATTCACAAAACTGCTTTGGGGGATTGTTCTTCGGTATGTGACTCCTCCAATGGTACAATTAGTTTTTTTTCTAGTGATTTATTCATTGCAAATTTTTACTGCTTAGGTGACCCTATTCTTGAGCTTGCATGTCAAATTTATGTGTTCAAAAGTAGTTCTAATGCATGATATGGCCTCTAGGCACTTGTAAGAGTAGTTGCTATCAATCTTGTTGAGTTTGGTTCACTTTTATTTTGAGTCACTAAAAATTTTAGAAATTTTTCAGAGAAAGAAAATGATGAAGAGATTGTTGACGGGCTCTTCGAGCCGAAGCACGAAGGATAAGCAAAGTGAAGAAAATAAGAAGCCCAAATATAATCTCCCTCGCACTGCGGAGGTTCGGCCTTGTGAATGGCCGTGTGATGAGTTCTTGGGAGAAGCCGGGATTTATGAAGATTTTTATTATTTGGCTGAGAATGCGGGCCTCACCGACTTCCTCCACGACCATCGTGAACAGTATCTCCTACTCACTATTATTTTTGTGCAAAATTTTCATTTCCATGCTAGGAGATCGCCACCTTCGGTGGATTTTTATTTATAAGATGAGTATAAGGAGATGTCACTTTATGACTTTTGTGCGATTTGCAAGTTGCCCTTTGAGGGCAACATAGAGGAACCACATCATAATCATGTGGAAGGGTTTATTGATATGATCGTTGTAGGGGATACGAGGAAAGTTTCCGATGCAAGAATTACTTGCATACATTTTCCTGTTCTACGTTACTTTGCAATATTTGCTAGTAGATGCTTAATTGGTCGCGGGAACAGTCGAAATCTTAGTGCCCCTGATATTGTTATTTTGCGCCATGCTTCGTTTCGTGATACCACTTTCAGCTTAGGTGCCATTGTTGCTAAACGGTTAAACCTGAACCGTACAAAGGGTCCCGTCTTTGGAGGCATCTTTGCTCCGCGCCTTGCTGCACACTTTAACTTACCTATTAGGCATTATGAGAAAGAGGAAAAGTTGATGCCTCCTATTTTTCTAGATTATAAGAGTATGGTAGCACATGATTTTATTGTTAATAATAAGAAGAAGATGCTTAACTATAGACTGATATTTGATAAAAAATTACTTTGAGACTATTACCTTGCCTGCTCCCTCTTTGTTCAACATATTTTCAGGCACGTACCTTGTTTTGCCGGAGGCCGTTCATGCATACCAGAGCCTGACATCAGCTCCAGAGCCTGAGCCGGAGCCACCACTTGATCCTCACTGTCAGTCTGTTTATCAGTGGGATCTGGAGGAGATCGCTAACCAGTGGCACCCTGAGGATCCTCCTTGATACGCTCTGTCGTATCTACTTTTTCCAAACACTTTTGCCCTTGTTTTGGACTCTAACTTGCATGATTCGAAAGGAACTAACCCAGACTGACGTTGTTTTTAGCAGAATTTCCATGGTGTTATTTTTGTGCAGAAATAAAAGTTCTTGGATTGACCTGAAAATCAACGGAGAATATTTTTGGAATATATAAAAAATATTGGCAAAAGAATCAAGGCCAAGGGGCCCACACCCTATCCACGAGGGTGGGGGGCACGCCCCCTGCCTCGTGGGCCCCCTGGTGCTCCTCCGACCTCAACTCCAACTCTATATATTTGTGTTCGGGTAGAAAAAAATAGGAGAGAAGGATTCATCGCGTTTTACGATATGGAGCCGCCGCCAAGCCCTAATCTCTCTCGGGAGGGCTGATCTGGAGTCCGTTCGGGGCTCTAGAGAGGGGAATCCATCGCCATCATCATCATCAACCTTCCTCCATCACCAATTTCATGATGCTCACCGCCGTGCGTGAGTAACTCCATCATAGGCTTGCTGGAAGGTGATGGGTTGGCTGAGATTTATCATGTAATCGAGTTAGTTTTGTTAGGGTTTGATCCCTAGTATCCATTATGTTCTGAGATTGATGTTGCTATGACTTTGCTATGCCTAATGCTTGTCACTAGGGCCCGAGTGCCACGATTTCAGATCTGAACCTATTATTATGTTTTCATGAATATATGTGAGTTCTTGATCCTATCTTGCAAGTCTATAGTCACCTATTATGTGTTACGATCCGTTAACCCTGAAGTGACAATAATCGGGATACTTACCGGTGATGACCGTAGTTTGAGGAGTTCATGTATTCACTAAGTGTTAATGCTTTGGTCCGGTACTCTATTAAAAGGAGGCCTTAATATCCCTTAGTTTCCAATAGGACCCCGCTGCCACGCGAGGGTAGGACAAAAGATGCCATGCAAGTTCTTTTCCATAAGCACGTATGACTATATTCGGAATACATGCCTACATTACATTGATGAACTGGAGCTAGTTCTGTCTCACCCTATGTTATAACTATTGCATGAGGAATCGCATCGGACATAATTATCCATCACTGATCCAATGCTACGAGCTTTTCACATATTATTCTTCGCTTATTTACTTTTCCTTTACTACTGTTACAATCACTATAAAACCAAAACTATTACTTTCGCTACCGTTACCGCTATTAGCATATTACTTTGCTACTAAATACTTTGTTGTGGATATTAAGTTTCCAGGTGTGGTTGAATTGAAAACTCAGCTGCTAATACTTGAGAATATTCTTTGGCTCCCCTTGTGTTGAATCAATAAATTTGGGTTGAATACTCTACCTTCGAAAACTGTTGCGATCCCCTATACTTGTGGGTTATCAAGACTATTTTCTGGCACCGTTGCTGGGGAGCATAACTCTATTCTTTGAGTCACATGGGATTTATATCTGTTGATCACTATGAAGAACTTGAAAGATCAAAGAACCAAAAAATTCCCTCAACTACGAGGGGAGGTAAGGAACTGCCATCTAGCTCGACACTTGATTCACCTTCTGTTTTGAGTAAACTTGCGACACCTACTCCTTCTATTCATTTTGATATGTCGCATGTTATTGATGATGCCACTTCTGCTTTGCATGATACTTATGATGAAACTACTTCTATGCTTGATAATATTGTGCCATTAGGTGAATTTCTTGATGAACAACTTGCTAGGGTTAGAGAGAATGTAATTATTGAAACTGATAATATTGATGAAAGTGATGAAGAAGATTCTCCCCCTAGATATGAATTGCCTATTGTGCCTGAGGGTTATGTTATGGATGAAGAAACTGCTAGAGACTTCTTAGCTTGCAATGATAGATCTGATCTTAAGAAATTATTAGTTAAGCTTAAAGAAAAGTCTTTGAATGCTAGAATGAAATATGACCCTACTTTTGCTACTTCACTTATCTTTATTTCCGATAAGGATTATGATTTCTCTGTCGATCCTGAGTTAATTACTTTGGTTGAATATGATCCTTTCTATGGCTATGAATCTGAAACCATTGTGGCACATCTTACAAAATTAAATAATATAACCACCTTGTTCATTAATGATGAGAAAACTCGCTACTACTTTATCCTTAAGTTATTTCCGTTCTCATTAAAGGGTGATGCTAAAACATGGTTTAGTTCTCTTGATCCTGCTTGTGTGCATAGTCCCCAGGATATGATTTATTACTTCTCTACTAAATATTTCCCCGCTCATAAGAAACAAGATGCCTTAAGGGAAATATAATTTTGTGCAAATTGAAGAAGAGAGTCTCCCACAAGCTTGGGGGAGGCTTCTCCAATTACTTAATGCTTTGCCTGATCATCCTCTCAAGAAAATTGAAATACTTGATATCTTTTATAATGGACTAATCGATGCTTCCAGAGACCACCTGGATAGTTGTGTTGGTTGTGTTTTTAGGGAAAGAACTGTTGATCAAGCTGAATTGCTATTGAATAATATGTTGACTAAAGAAAATAATTGGACACTGATACGTCTCCAACGTATCTATAATTTTTGATTGCTCCATGATATATTATTTAGTGTTTTGAATGTTTATGGGATTTATTATACACTTTTATATCATTTTTGGGACTAACCTATTAACCCAGAGCCCACTGCCAGTTTCTGTTTTTACCCTGTTTTAGGGTTTCGAAGAAAAGGAAAACCAAACGGAGTCCAAATGACGTGAAACTTCACGGAACTCATTTTTGGAAGGAAAGAAGCCCAGAAGACTTGGAGTGCACGTCGGGGGATCTACGAGGAGGTCACGAGGCAGGGGGCGCGCCCACCCCCCTGGGCGCGCCCTCCACCATCGTGAGCCCCTCGTGGCCCCCTGACGTACTTCTTCCGCCTATATATCTCCATATACCCTAAAAACATCCGGGAACACAATAGATCGGGAGTTCCGCCGCCAGAAGCCTCCGTAGCCACCGAAAGCCAATCTAGACCCATTCCGGCACCGTGCCGGAGGGGGCAATCCCTCTCCGGTGGCCATCTTCATCATCCCAGTGCTCTCCATGACGAGGAGGGAGTAGTTCTCCCTCGGGACTGAGGGTATGTACCATTAGCTATGTGTTTGATCTCTCTCTCTCTCGTGTTCTTGAGGTGATACGATCTTGATGTATCGCGAGCTTTGCTATTATATTTGGATCCTATGATGTTTTCTCCCCCCTCTACTCTCTTGTAATGAATTGAGTTTCCCCTTTGAAGTAATCTTATCGGATTGAGTCTTTAAAGATTTGAGAACAATTGATGTATGTCTTGTCGTGCGTATCTGTGGTGACAATGGGATACCACGTGATTCACTTGATGTATGTTTTGGTGATCAACTTGCGGGTTCCGCCCATGAACCTATGCATAGGGGTTGGCACACGTTTTCGTCGTGATTCTCCGGTAGAACTTTGGGGCACTCTTTGAGGTCCTTTGTGTTGGTTGAATAGATGAATCTGAGATTGTGTGATGCATATCGTATAATCATACCCACGGATACTTGAGGTGACATTGGAGTATCTAGGTGACATTAGGGTTTTGGTTGATTTGTGTCTTAAGGTGTTATTCTAGTACGAACTCTAGGGCTGTTTGTGACACTTATAGGAATAGCCCAACGGATTGATTGGAAAGAATAACTTTGAGGTGGTTTCGTACCCTACCATAATCTCTTCATTCGTTCTCCGCTATTAGTGACTTTGGAGTGACTCTTTGTTCCATGTTGAGGGATAGTTTTATGATCCAATTATGTTATTATTGTTGAGGGAACTTGCACTAGCGAAAGTATGAACCTTAGGCCTTGTTTCCTAGCATTGCAATACCATTTACGCTCACTTTTATCATTAGTTACCTTGTTATTTTTATATTTTCAGATTACAAATACCTTTATCTACCATCCATATACCACTTGTATCACCATCTCTTCGCCGAACTAGTGCACCTATACAATTTACCATTGTATTGGGTGTGTTGGGGACACAAGAGACTCTTTGTTATTTGGTTGCAGGGTTGCTTGAGAGAGACCATCTTCATCCTACGCCTCCTACAGATTGATAAACCTCAGGTCATCCACTTGAGGGAAATTTGCTACTGTCCTACAAACCTCTGCACTTGGAGGCCCAACAACGTCTACAAGAAGAAGGTTGTGTAGTAGACATCAGACACTTCCTGAACCGACTCCTAAGCCAACTCCAAAGAAAAGGGGTATTCTATTTCTCACTCCTGAAGATATGCAAGAGGCAAAGAAATCTATGAAAGAAAAAGGTATTAAGGCTGAAGATGTTCAGAATTAACCACCTATTGAAGAGATACATGGTCTTGATAACTCGACACAGGTAGTAAAGGTAAATTCTCTCTATAGATTTGATGAAGGTGATATTCCTCGTTATAAGTCTGCTAGCCAATGCTTGGATGAGTTTGATAATTTCATTGTTAAACAAAAAAACTTCAATGCTTATGTTGGTAGACAATTGAAACGTAATGCTTATATGATTGAACACTTGAGTGATTATATGTCTAGAGTTAAAGGTGAACTTAAACTTATTAGTAAACATGCTTCTCTGGTTACCACTCAAGTATAACAAGTACTTAAAGCTCAGAATGATTTGCTGAATGAATTAAATAATAAGAAAAATGATAATGTGGTTAGAGTTATGACTAGAGGGGATAAAATGACTCAAGAACCTTTGTATCCTGAGGGCCACCCCAATAGAAATGAGCAAGATTCTCAAAGAACTAATGTTGATGCACCTAGTTCTTCTAAAAGGAAGAAAAAGAAAAATGATAGAACTTTGCATGCTTCTAGTGAACCTGTTATTGACACACGTCAGAATCCCAATGCTATTCCTATTTCTGATGTTGAAACACAATCCGGCAATGAACATGAACCTAGTGATAATATTAATGATGATGTTCATGTTGATGCTCAACCTAACAATAACAATGATGTAGAGATTGAACCTGTTGTTGATCTTGATAACCCACAATTAAAGAATCAACGTTATGATAAGAGAGACTTCATTGCTAGGAAGCACGGTAAAGAAAGAGAACCATGGGTTCAGAAACCCATGCCTTTTCCTCCTAAACCATCCAAGACAAAGGATGGTGAGGATTTTGAGTGCTTTGCTGAAATGATTAGACCTATCTTTTGCGTATGCGCTTGACTGATATGATTAAAATGAACCCTTATGCTAAGTACATGAAAGATATTGTTACAAATAAAAGAAAGATACCGGAAGCTGAAATTTCCACCATGCTTGCTAATTATACTTTTAAAGGTGGAATACAAAAGAAACTAGGAGATCCAGGAGCACCAACTATACCATGCTCCATTAAAAGAAACTATGTTAAAACTGCTTTATGTGATCTTGGAGCCGGTGTTAGTGTTATGCCTCTCTCTTTATATCGTAGACTTGATTTGAATAAGTTGACACCTACTGAAATATCTTTGCAAATGGCTGATAAATCAACTGCTATACCTATCGGTATTTGTGAGGATTTGCCTGTTGTGGTTGCAAACGTTACTATTTTAACGGACTTTGTTATTCTTGATATCCGTGAGGACGGTAGTATATCGATTATCCTTGGTAGACCCTTTTTGAATACTGCAGGGGATGTTATTGATTGCAACAAAGGCAATATCACTTTTCATGTTAATGTTAATGAGCATACGATACACTTTCCGAAGAAACAACCTCAAGTCCACAGTATCAATTCTACTAGCAAAAGAGCCTGTGTGTTGCAATGGGAGAAAAATAACGAGTTGTTGATAATAAAAATGGTATATGAGTGATCATGCACAGAACTGATTGAAGGAGGGAGCTTAGTGGGACATACCCTATGCATCCAGGAGACTTCGTGTATCCATGTATGTGTCCTCCCTCGGCTTTCTGGTCCAATAGAAAGCACAACATCGAAACATGAATAATCTGCATTTAGACGCTCGTCTTGCCACTTAACTCATTGCATCTTTGCGGTGACCTCCTTTGACAAATATAATAGAGGCTTCATCTCCCGTTCTAAGGAGGCAGGAGGTGAATTATGTCCGTCGAACCTTCACAAGAGGCTCTTGCAAGCAACAAAACTGAGACTTGGCAAGCATGCACGCTCGAGTGCCCATGAGATCACAAGATGACAAAATTATGGCAATTCGATTAGAAAGACCATATATACCTTATCACATGCACATGTGCTAAGTCTAATTATCATGTGCATGAGGTTGCAGGTCCTTCTCAAGTTGTAGGTCATGCCCCTCTCGAGGTTTTCTCAAAAAAAGTTGTAGGTCCTCGTCACTGGCTAGTGGACAACACTCGCCGTCGGAGCCGGGCCGCCATGGCGTATGGTCACTGCCATGCAGACCGCTCCTATGTGTTGGTCCGCCTCGTTGCCGAGCTGTTGCACTACGTGGTCGGTCGATGGCCAGCGCCGGCCGAACTGCCACATCGTGCATGTTCGTCGGGTCTGATAACCCACAAGTATAGGGGATCGCAACAGTTTTCGAGGGTAGAGTATTGAACCCAAATCTATTTATTCGACACAAGGGGAGCCAAACAATATTTTCAAGTATTAGCAGCTGAGTTGTCAATTCAACCACACCTGGAAACTTAATATCTGCCGCAAAGTGTTTAGTAGCAAAGTAATATGATAGTAGTGATAACGGTAGCAAAAGGTAACGATAGCAAAAGTAATGTTTTTGGTATTTTGTAGTGATGATAGAAATAGCAACGGAAAAGTAAATAAGCGAAGAACAACATATGGAAAGCTCGTAGGCAATGGATCGGTGATAAAGAATTATGCCGGATGCGGTTCATCATGTAACAGTCATAATCTAGGGTGACACAGAACTAGCTCCAATTCATCAATGTAATGTAGGCATGTATTCCAAATATAGTCATACGCGCTTATGGAAAAGAACTTGCATGACATCTTTTGTCCTACCCTCCCGTGGCAGCGGGGTCCTTGCAGAAACTAAGGGATATTAAGGCCTCCTTTTAATAGAGTACCGGACCAAAGCATTAACACATAGTGAATACATGCACTCCTCAAACTACGGTCATCACCGGTAAGTATCCCGATTATTGTCACTTCGGGGTTAATGGATCATAACACATAATAGGTGACTATAGACTTGCAAGATAGGATCAAGAACTCTCATATATTGATGAAAACATAATAGGTTCAGATCTGAAATCATGGCACTCGGGCCCTAGTGACAAGCATTAAGCATAGCAAAGTCATAGCAACATCAATCTCAGAACATAGTGGACACTAGGGATCAAACCCTAACAAAACTAACTCGATTACATGATAAATCTCATCCAACCCATCACCGTCCAGCAAGCCTACGATGGAATTACTCACGCACGGCGTTGAGCATCATGAAATTGGTGATGGAGGAAGGTTGATGATGACGATGGCGATGGATTCCCCTCTCCGGAGCCCCGAACGGACTCCAGATCAGTCCTCCCAAGAAGTTTTAAGGCTTGGCAGCGGCTCAGTATCGTAAAACGTGATGAATCCTTCTCTCTGATATTTTTCGCTCCGAAACCAAATATATAGAGTTTGAGTTGAGGTCGGAGGAGCTCCAAGGGGACCACGAGGTAGGGGGCGCGCCCTAGGGGGCAGGCGCGCCCCCCACCCTCGTGGCTAGGGTGTGGGCCCCTTGGTATTCATCTTTTGCAAGGATTTTTTATTATTTCCGAAAAGATGTTCCGTGAAGTTTGAGGTCATTCCGAGAACTTTTGTTTCTGCACATAAATAACACCATGGTAATTCTGCTGAAAACAGCGTCGGTCCGGGTTAGTTTCATTCAAATCACGCAAGTTAGAGTCCAAAACAAGGGCAAAAGTGTTTGGAAAAGTAGATACGACAGAGACGTATCAACTCCCGCAAGCTTAAACCTTTGCTTGTCCACAAGCAATTCAGTTGACAAATTGAAAGTGATAAAGAAAAACTTTTACAAACTCTGTTTGCTCTTGTTGTTGTAAATATGTAAAGCCAGCATTCAAGTTTTCAGCAAAGATTATGAACTAACCATATTCACAATAATGCATAGGTCTCATGTTTACTCATATGAATGGCATAATCAGCTAGCGAGCAATAATAATAAATCTCAGATGACAACACTTTCTCAAAACAATCATAATATGATATAACAAGATGGTCTTGCTAGCCCTTTCTGAGACCGCAAAACATAAATGCAAAGCACCTTTAAAGATAGAGGACTGAGTAGACATTGTAATTCATGGTAAAAGAGATCCAGTCAAGTCATATTCAATGTAAACTAACAGTAATGAATGCAAATGACAGCAGTGCTCTCCAACTGGTGCTTTTTAATAAGAGGGTGATGACTCAACATGAAAGTAAATAGATAGGCCCTTCGCAGAGGGAAGCAGGGATTTGTAGAGGTGCCAGAGCTCGGTTTTGAAATAGAGGTGAATAATATTTTGAGCGGTATACTTTCATTGTCAACATAACAACCAAGAGATGGCGATATCTTCCATGCTACACACATTATAGGCGGTTCCCAAACATAATGGTAAAGTTTATACTCCCCCTCCACCAACAAGCATCAATCCATGGCTTGCTCGAAACAACGAGTGCCTCCAACTAACAAGAGTCCCAGGGGGAGTTTTGTTTGCAATTATTTTGATTTAGTCTGCATAAAGCATGGGACTGGGCATCCCGGTGACCGGCCACTTTCTCGTGAGTGAGGGCAGAGTTCACTCCTCTTGAGAATAACCCGCCTAACATGGAAGATACAGACAGCCCTAGTTGATACATGAGCTATTCGAGCATACAAAACAGGATATTTATTTGAAGGTATAGAGTTTGGCACATACAAATTTACTTGGAACGGCAGGTAGATACCGTATATAGGTAGGTATGGTGGACTCATATGGAATAACTTTGGGGTTTATGGAGTTGGATGCACACGCAGTATTCCCGCTTAGTACGGGTGAAGGCTAGCAAAAGACTGGGAAGCGACCAGCTAGAGAGCAACAACAATCATGAACATGCATTAATGTTAATCAACACCGAATGCAAGCATGAGTAGGATATAATCCACCATGAACATAAATATCGTGAAGGCTATGTTGATTTTGTTTCAACTACATGCGTGAACATGTGCCAAGTCAAGTCACTTAAATCATTCATAGGAGGATACCACCCTATCATACCACATCACAACCATTTTAATAGCATGTTGGCATGCAAGGTAAACCATTATAAGCTCCTAGCTAATCAAGCATGGCACAAGAAACTATGATCTCTAGTTGTCATTGCAAACATGTTTATTCATAATAGGCTGAATCAGGAATGATGAACTAATCATATTTACAAAAACAAAAGAGGTCGAGTTCATAGCAGCTTTTATCATCTCAGTCAGTCCATCATATATCGTCATAATTGCCTTTCACTTGCATGACCGAATGATGTGGATAACAATAATAGTGCACGTGCATTGGACTAAGCTGGAATCTGCAAGCATTCAATAATCAGGAGAAGACAAGGCAATATGGGCTCTTTTGTCAGATCAACAATAATGCATATGAGAGCTACTTCAACAATTTAATCATGGTCTTCTCCTATCGACCCCCAAAGAAAAGAAAAGAAATAAAACTATTCACACGGGAAATCTCCCAACAAGCAAAAGAAGAACAGGAAATCTTTTTGGGTTTCTTTTTAATTACTACTACAAGCATGGAAAGCAAACTAATTAAAAGCTACAACTATTTTTTTGTTTTTCTTAAGGTTTATTAAACACACAAGAAGAAAGCATAAAAAGGAAAATAAACTAGCATGGATGATACAATGAAAAAGTATGAGCACTGACATCTAGCAATGAATGTGTGAACATGAATATAATGTCGGTGGGAAATACGTACTCCCCAAGCTTAGGCTTTTGGCCTAAGTTGGTCTAGGCCACGGCTGGCCTGGCGGATATCCATAATAATAGTTGGGGTCGTACTAAGATGCGGCGGCTATCTCCTCCTGGGCTGTAGCATGGCGACGAGCGGCCTCCGCCATCCTCTCGTACTCATCTGCCTCCTCTCTAGTAATAACATATCTTCCTTTTACCTGATAATCAAAGAAGGCAGGAGCAGGGAGAGTAATACGGACAGCACGACGTCTGTCAAAGATTAAGCGATACTGGAGAGGTGATTCATTCCTCTCGACAAACTGGTGGTGAACCATAGCCTCATAATCCAAATAAGCAGGAGGCAACTCAATATCATCTTCAGGTATGGCTATACCAAGAAAATTAGCTATGCGGGTTGCATAAATTCCACCAAAGAAATCTCCATTAAATATATTAAGATGCAACCTACGTGCAACAATGGCTCCCAAATTTATAAGATTTATCTCCTAACACAACACTCCTAAGAATATTGAGGTCAGGGACACACATGTGACATGCCTCATCTTTACCATTAATGCATCTACCTATGAAGAGAGCAAAATAATGTATTAGCAGGAAAGTGAATGCTCCCTATGGTAGCTTGTGTTATATCTCTAGATTCCCCCACAGTTATACTAGCAAGAAAATCTCTAAATTCAGATTTGCGAGGTTCCCTGACACTACCCCATTGTGGAAGTTTGCAAGTAGTGGTAAAATCCTCTAAGTCCATAGTGTAAGAATTTTCATAAAGATCAAACAGGACAGTTGGAGAATTATGTGAAGATGAAAATTCAAACCTCCTCACAAAGGAACTAGTGAGATAGTGATACTGGCGGCACTTTTCTTCCTCAAAGCAGCGTTACGCAAATATGCGTTAAATTCTTCCTTAATTCCCGCTCGATCCATAAAGTTTCTGAAGACCATTCACAAGGACGAAATGGAGCGTCTCTTGGTGGCTCTTCATTAGCATCACGCATTGCAAGCCTGGGTCCTTGCTTCCTTGAAGAACCACCTTGGTACAATTTCCTAAGCATATTTCTTCCTCTGAAAAATTTCTGAAATTTCTAGTAACTTCAAAATGAAAGTAAACCAAACTCAACAAAATTGATAGCAACTACTCCTATAAGTGCCTAGAGCCTATATCATGCATCAAAACTACTTGGAACCACATAAATTTGACATGCAAGCTCAAGAACAGGGTCACCTAGGTAGCATAAATTCACAATGAATAAAGCACTAGAACAAAAACTAATTGGACCAATGGAGGAGTCACATACCAAGGAACAATCCCCCCAAGCAGTTTTGTGAGAGGTGCTTTGAGCAAGGAGATCGAAAATGGCAGAAAAATGAGCTTGGACTCAGGTTTGAGCTGGATTTTCGTGTTTGTGGGAGGAAGAAGGAGTGTGTGCGTGCAGGAATAAGTGGAGGAGGGCCACCGTGGGCCCACGGGGCAGGGGGTGCGCCCAGGGGGTTAGGGCGCGCCCTCCACCCTTGTGGCCAGGTGGATCCCCCCTCCCCTGATGTGTTCTCAGTGCCAAATATTCTCAAATATTCCAGAAAAAAATATTTAAATTTCAGGGCATTTGGAGAGCTTTTATTTTCAGGGTATTTTTATATTGCATGGATAATTCAGATAACAGACAGAGAAATACTATTTTTATTTTATTTAATATAAATAACAGAAAGTAAAAGGAGGGTACAGAAGGTTGTGCCTTCTAGTTTCATCCATATCATGCTCATCAAAAGGAATCCACTAACAAGGTTGATCAAAATCTTGTTAACGAACTCATTCCGAATAACATGGAACCGGAGAAATTTCGAATAACACTATGTTACCTCAACGGGGATATGCACATCCCCAATAATAAGAATATCATATTTCTTCTTGACAGTAGGAAGAGGAAATTCAAAACCTCCAAATATAATCGATGGAATTTTTCCAATAGAGTTGATACTATGAACTTGAGGTTGTTTCCTCAGAAAGTGTACCGTATGCTCATTACCATTAACATGAAAAGTGACATTGCCTTTAGTGCAATCAATAACAGCCCCTGCAGTATTCAAAAAGGGTCTTCCAAGAATAATAGACATACTATCGTCCTCGGGAATATCAAGAATAACAAAGTCCGTTAAAATAGTAACATTTGCAACTACAACAGGCACATCCTCATAAATACCGACAGCTATAGCAGTTGATTTATTAGCCATTTGCAAAGATATTTCAGTAGGTGTCAACTTATTCAAATCAAGTCTACGATATAAAGAGAGAGGCATAACACTAACACCGGCTCCAAGATCACATAAAGCAGTTTTAACATAGTTTCTTTTAATGGAGCATGGTATAGTGGGTACTCCTGGGTCTCCAAGTTTCTTTGGTATTCCACCTTTAAAAGTATAATTAGCAAGCATGGTGGAAATTTCAGCTTCCGGTATCTTTCTTTTATTAGTAACAATTTCTTTCATGTACTTAGCATAAGGATTCAGTTTAAGCATATCAGTTAATCGCATACGCAAAAAGATAGGTCTAATCATTTCAGCAAAGCGCTCAAAATCCGCACCGTCCTTTTTCTTGGATGGTTTGGGAGGAAAAGGCATGGGTTTCTGAACCCATGGTTCTCTTTCTTTACCATGTTTCCTAGCAACAAAGTCTTTCTTATCATAACATTGATTCTTTGATTGTGGGTTATCAAGATCAACAGCAGGTTCAATTTCTATATCATTATCATTACTAGGTTGAGCATCATCATGAACATTATCATTAACATTATCACTAGTTTCAGGTTCATCACCAGATTGTGTTTCAGCAACAGAAATAGAAATATCATTTGGATTCTCAGGTGTTTCAACAATAGGTTCATTAGAAGCATGCAAAGTCCTATCATTTTTCTTTTTCTTCCTTTTAGGAGGACTAGGTGCATCTATGTTATTTCTCTGAGAATCTTGCTCAACTCTCTTAGGGTGTCCTTCAGGATACAAAGGTTCCTGAGTCATTCTACCACCTCTAGTCATAACTCTAACAGCATTATCATTATTCTTCCTATTCAATTCATTGAGCAAATCATTTTGAGCCTTAAGTACTTGTTCTACTTGAGTGGTAACCATAGAAGCATGTTTACTAATAAGTTTAAGTTCACCTTTGACATTAGCCATATAATCACCTAAGTGTTCAAGCATATTTGAATTGTATTTCAATTGCCTACCAAAATAAGCATTGAAGTCTTCTTGCTTAACCATAAATTTATCAAACTCATCTAAGCATGGGCTAGCAAACTTAGTAAATGGGATTTTAGCTTTATCATATCTATAGAGAGAATTTACCTTTACTACCTGTGTCGGGTTATCAAGACCATGTATTTCTTCAATAGGTAATGGATTAAAATCATATGTTTCTTCAACAGGCGGTAAATTAAGACCATGTATTTCTTCAATAGGAAGTAAATTCTTAACATCTTCAGCTTTAATACCTTTTTCTTTCATAGATTTCTTTGCCTCTTGCAGATCTTCAGGATTGAGAAATAGGACACCTCTCTTCTTCGGAGTTGGTTTAGGAATAGGCTGAGAAATTGGCTCAGGAAGTGTCCAATTATTTTCATTTTTCAACATATTATTCAATAGAATTTCAGCTTCATCCGGTGTTCTTTCCTTGAAAATAAAACCAGCACAACTATCCAGGTAATCTCTAGAAGCATTGGTTAGTCCATTATAAAAGATATCAAATATTTCATTTTTCTTAAGAGGATGATCAGGCAAAGCATTAAGTAACTTGAGAAGCCTCCCCTAAGATTGTGGGAGACTCTCTTCTTCAATTTGCACAAAATTATATATACCCCTTAAGGCAGCTTGTTTCTTATGAGTAGGGAAATATTTAGCAGAGAAGTAATAAATCATACCCTGGGGACTACGCACACAACCAGGATACAGAGAATTAAACCATATCTTAGCATCACCCTTTAATGAGAACGGAAATATTTTAAGGATATAAAAGTAACGAGTTCTCTCATCATTAGTGAACGGGGTGGCTATATCATTTAATTTAGTAAGATGAGCCACAACAATTTCAGATTCATAGCCATAAAAAGGATCAGATTCAACCAAAGTAATTATATCAGGATCAACAGAGAATTCATAATCCTTATCAGTAACACAGATAGTGAAGTAGCAAAAGCAGGGTTTGGTTTCATTCTAGCATTAAGAGATTGCTGCTTCCATTTAGCTAATAACCTCTTGAGTTCGTATCTATCTTTGCAAGCTAAAATAGCTAGAGCGGCTTCTTTTTCAAAAACATAACCCTCAGGAATAACAGGTGATTCATATTTATTTGGGGAAGAGTATTCATCATCACTTTCATCAATATTATCATATTCAATATTTTCACTCTCTCTAACCCTAGGAAGTTGTTCATCAAGAAATTCACTAAGTGGCACAGTAGTATCAAGCATAGAAGTAGTTTCATCATAAGTATCATGCATAGCATAAGTGGCATCATTAATAACATGCGACATATCAGAACGAATAGCAGAAGCAGGTTTAGGTGTCGCAAGCTTACTCAAAACAGAAGGTGAATCAAGTGCAGAGCTAGATGGCAGTTCCTTACCTCCCCTCGTAGTTGAGGGATAAATCTAGGTTTTTGGATCTCTCAAGTTCTTCATAATGATAAGCAGATATAAATCCCAAGTGACTCAAAGAATAGAGCTATGCTCCCCGGCAATGACGCCAGAAAATAGTCTTGATAACCCACAAGTATAGGGGATCACAACAGTTTTCGAGGGTAGAGTATTCAACCCAAATTTATTGATTCGACACAAGGGGAGCCAAAGAATATTCTCAAGTATTAGCAGCTGAGTTGTCAATTCAACCACACCTGGAAACTTAATATCTGCAGCAAAGTGTTTAGTAGCAAAGTAATATGATAGTAGTGGTAACGGTAGCAAAAGGTAACGATAGCAAAAGTAATGTTTTTGGTATTTTGTAGTGATGATAGCAATAGCAACGGAAAAGTAAATAAGCGAAGAACAATATATGGAAAGCTCGTAGGCAATGGATCGGTGATAGAGAATTATGCCGGATGCGGTTCATCATGTAACAGCCATAACTTAGGGTGACACAGAACTAGCTCCAATTCATCAATGTAATGTAGGCATGTATTCCGAATATAGTCATACGTGCTTATGGAAAAGAACTTGCATGACATCTTTTGTCCTACACTCCCATGGCAGTGGGGTCCTTGCGGAAACTAAGGGATATTAAGGCCTCCTTTTAATAGAGTACCGGACCAAAGCATTAACACATAGTGAATACATGAACTCCTCAAACTACGGTCATCACCGGTAAGTATCCCGATTATTGTCACTTCAGGGTTAACAGATCATAACACATAATAGGTGACTATAGACTTGCAAGATAGGATCAAGAACTCTCATATATTGATGAAAACGTAATAGATTCGGATCTGAAATCATGGCACTCGGGCCCTTGTGACAAGCATTAAGCATAGCAAAGTCATAGCAACATCAATCTCAGAACATAGTGGACACTAGGGATCAAACCCTAACAAAACTAACTCGATTACATGATAAATCTCATCCAACCCATCATCGTCCAGCAAGCCTACAATGGAATTACTCACGCACGGCGGTGAGCATCATGAAATTGGTGATGGGGGAAGGTTGATGATGACGATGGCGATAGATTCCCCTCTCCGAAGCCCCGAACAGACTCCAGGTCAGCCCTCCGAGAGGTTTTAGGGCTTGGCAGCGGCTCCGTATCGTAAAACGCGATGAATCCTTCTCTCTGATTTTTTCTCTCCGAAACCAAATATATATAGTTGGAGTTGAGGTCGGAGGAGCTCCAGGGGGCCCACGAGGTAGGGGCGCGCCCCCACCCTCATGGCTAGGGTGTGGGCCCCCTGGTTGTCATCTTTTGCAAGGATTTTTTATTATTTCCGAAAAAATATTCCGTGAAGTTTCAGGTCATTCCGAGAACTTTTGTTTTTGCACATAAATAACACCATGGTAATTCTGCTGAAAACAGCGTCAGTCCGGGTTAGTTCTATTCAAATCATGCAAGTTAGAGTCCAAACCAAGGGCAAAAGTGTTTGGAAAAGTAGATACGACGGAGATGTATCAGGGTCACACACTCTCGCATCAGTTTAGTGGCTCCTAAATCCAACATCCCTATTAACATTAATTTGTATTTATACTTTGGCATTTCAAAAAAATATGATGTTCGAAAGGTAAAGAGTTTACAATGCTTGTCGCTCTTTTGTTAACACATTACCGCGAGCAGTAGGAGCACACCCCCATTCCAACATATCCACTTCTTCCCTGGACATTATCATCAAGCCTCGTCGGCATCATGATTAGGGCACATAGAGCTGTAGGAGAGATGTTAAAACAGAGGGGAGTGCTCCTCTATCCTAGTTGGCGTGTGGGGCGAAACATAACGTGAGTAAGATGGGGTGTTGTCGCATTCTCTCTACTCTTCATCCCTCCCTCTCCCCTCCCTATCTCACTAACGACATCAGTGACATTCAGAGTTGAGGAATATCTTAATTGTCAGCAAATCTAAGTGAGCTCCAAATACCTTCTCCCTTTGAGAAACATCTAGTTCCAATATTTCACACACTTTTAATTACTGTATCTGACGATAGTAACAACAAACATCAAGTAATTACCCGCATAAAATCAAGTAATTATAATCGGCAAAATTACTTCACGTGCGATAGAATCTAGTACGATTTCCGTCCGACGTGACAATGGATGTTGAGGATGCATTTTACATATGCGATTGATGCTGCATTATTGCATCGTACAAAAATCTTAAGAGATCCGTCGTATGTGAAACACTCTTATAATTGGTACGCATTCCGATTTATTTTTTCAATTGATAGCACACATAGCTTCCAGTAGCTTCTAATCGGTGCAACCATTAAAAAAGGGAAAGCAATAGACCAAGAATCCCCCACCGAGAGCTCCCTTATCCAGACAGCATTGCTTGTCATCCATCACCCCAGCAGCGCTGCTCAAGTTCCAAGTTCCCTCCTCCCCTGCCCCTCATCCCACAACGAACCATGGATTCCCCCACCGCGACCTCACACCTCTCTCCGTGCGACGAGGACTCCACTTCCCGGTCTGCGCCGGGGGCCGGCGAGGGGCGGGATCGGGCCGGTGTGCATGACAACTAGGTTGTGCGGGGGAGGGGAAGGAAGGTGAGCCACGCCGAGATCCAGCCTCGTCTCGCTCTTCGGCGAATTGCCGGTCCATCGAGCGAAGACAACGTGTCGGTGGCGGTCTCCGTCAGAGTGCACGCTGTGATCCCTTGCTTTGAGTCCCAGCCTTTTTTGCTTGGGGGCACAACAAGTTCCGTTCCATTCTCTGCTCCAAAAGGTCGCTAGGCTCTCTCTGGTTGACCACAGCAACCTTCTCCGATGACCATGCGCCACAGCAACCATCGTTCCATTCCAGTCGCGCTCCTTTCCCACTTCGGAGTTCATTCATCCTTATTCCCCGTTCCCTTTGGCCTCTTTTTTCTTCCTTATAGCCTCTTATATTTTCTTATTCCTAGACGGCTTCTCTTATTCGTAGATAGCTTCTTAACACCCAGACAAATCGAAGACGCATATAAATTAGATGCATTGGATGTAAGGACCAATGTGGGACTATTTAAAAAGTAAATTGACATCAGGATAGGTGGGATGGATCACCGGCTATAGCACGGTGTAGCTCGCGTTATTTTTTTAAGCACGTTGAGGTTTGTTTTGATATGGAGAAAGGAAAGCTACGTAGGAAGTTTTGAGACGAACGAACGAACGGATGGTTTTGAGACAAAGAAAGGAAAGCGACGTATGAAGTTTTGAGACGGATGAAGGAGCGGAAGAAAGATAGTACCACCTCAGGCAAACCATATGAAACAAACTGAAAGCGTAAAATCACGGGAAGAAGCGTATTGTGACGGTGAACCGGACAAAGTCAATCCATGCTTTATTATTAGGGAGATATTGGAATAATTTCAACTATTATTATTGGAGGTTTTGAATTTCCTCTTCCTACTGTCAAGAAGAAATATGATATTCTTATTATTGGGGATGTGCATATCCCCATTGAGGTAACCTAGTGTTATTCGAAAATTCTCCGGTTTCATGTTATTCGAAATGAGTTTGTTAACAAGACTTGATCAACCTTGTTAGTGGATTCCTTTTGATGAGCATGAGATGGATGAAGTTAGAAAGCACAACTCTCTATACCCTCTTTTTACTTTATGTTATTTAGTTTAAATAAAGCAAAAATAGCATTTTTCTGTCTGTTTTCTGAATTATCCTGGCAATAAAAAAATACCCCTAAAATAAAAGTTCTCCAAATGCCCTGAAACTTTAATATTTTTTCAGAATATTTAAGAATTATTGGCACTGAGAACACATCATGGGGACCCATTGTGTGCCCACGAGGGTGGAGGGCGCGCCCTACCCCCTGGGTGCGCCTCGTGCCTCGTGGACCCCATGTGGGTCCCCACCACTTATTCTTGCACCCACACACTTCGTCTTCCTTCAGAAAAAATCACCCACCAGCTCAAACCCGAGTTCTAGCTCATCTTGCTGTCATTTTCGATCTCCTTGCTCAAAGCTCCATTCACAAAACTGCTTGGGGGATTGTTCTTTGGTATGTGACTCCTCCAATGGTCCAATTAGTTTTTGTTCTAGTTCTTTATTTATTGCAAATTTTTGCTGCTTAGGTGACCCTGTTCTTGAGCTTGCATGCCAAATTTATGTGGTCAAAAGTAGTTTCAATGCATGATATAGCCTCTAGACACTTGTAGGAGTAGTTGCTATCAATTTTATTGAGTTTGTTTCACTTTTATTTTAAGATACTAAAAATTTCAGAAAATTTCAGAAAATGATGAAGAGATTTTTGAGGGGCTCATCGAGCTGAAGTTCGAAGGATAAGCAAAGTGAAGAGAATAAGAAGCCCACGTATAATCTCCCTCGTACTGCGGAGGTTCGGCCATGTGAATGGCCTTATGATGAGTTCTTGAGAGAAGCCGAGATTTATGAAGATTTTTATTATTTGGCTGAGAATGTAGGCCTCACTGACTTCCTCCACGACCAGCGTGAACAGTATCTCTTACTCACCAATATTTTTGTGCAAAATTTTCATTTCCATGCTAGGAGATCGCCACCTTCGATGGAATTTTATTTATATGATGAGCATAAGGAGATGTCACTTTATGATTTTTGCCGGGTTTGTAGGATACCCTTTGAGGGCAGCATAGAGGAACCACATCGTAATGATGTGGAGGGATTTATTGATATGATTGCTGTAGGGGAAACAAGGAAAGTTTCTGATGCAAGAACTACTAGCATACATTTTCCCGTCCTACGTTACTTCGCAATATTTGCTAGTAGATGCTTAATTAGTCACGGGAACTATGGAAATCTTAGTGCCCCAGATATTGTTATTTTTTGCCATGCTTTGTTTCGTGATACCACTTTTAGTTTAGGCGCTATTGTTGCTAAACGGTTAAATCTGAACCATACAAAGGGTCCTGTCTTAGGAGGCATCTTCACCTCGCGCCTTGCTGCACACTTTAACATACCTATTAGGCATTATGAGAAAGAGGAAAACTTGATGCCTCATATTTTCCTAGATTATAAGAGCATGGTAGCACATGATTTTATTGTTAAGAATAAGAAGAAGATGCTTAACTATAGACTGATATTTAATAAGAATCACTTTGAGACTATTACCTTGCCTGCTCCCTCTTTGTTCAACATATTTTCAGGCACGTACCTTGTTTTGCCGGAGGCTGTTCAGGCATACCAGAGCCTGACATCAGCTCCAGAGCCGGAGCCACTATCTAATCCTCACCGTCAGTCTGTTTACCAGTGGGATCCGGAGGAGATCGCTAACCAGTGGCACCCTGAGGACTCTCCTCAGTACACTGGAGGGGACCACTTTGATCCATGGGCATAGACCAACTTAGGCCAAAAGACTAAGCTTGGGGGAGTACGTATTTCTCACCGACATTACATTCATGTCCACACACTCATGCCATTTGTCGGTGCTCATACTTTTTCATTGTATCATCCATGCTAGTTTATGTTCTTTTTAAGCTTTCTTCTTGCGTGTTTGAAAAACCTTAAGAAAAACAAAAAAATAGTTGTAGCTTTTAGCTAGTTTTACTTTCCATGCCTGTAGTAGTAATTAAAAAGAAAACCCAAAAAGATTTCTCGTTCTTCTTTTGCTTGTTGGGATCTTTCCCATGTAAATAGTTTTACTCCCTTTCTTTTCCTTGGGGTCGAGAGGATAAGACCATGATGAAAATGTTGAGTGGCTCTCATATGCATTATTGTTGATCTAACAAAGAGCCCATATTACCTTGTCTTCTCTCTTGAATTGAATGCTTACAGATTCCAGCTTAGTCCAATGCACGTGCACTGTTATTATTATCCACACAATTCAGTCGTGCAAGTGAAAGGAAATACTGATGATTATATGATGAACTTATTGAGATGAGAAAATCTGGTATGAACTCGACCTCTCTTGTTTTTGTAAATATGATTAGTTCATCG
Source organism: Triticum dicoccoides (assembly GCF_002162155.2). NCBI lineage: Eukaryota > Viridiplantae > Streptophyta > Magnoliopsida > Poales > Poaceae > Triticum > Triticum dicoccoides. The sequence goes on from NC_041380.1 coordinate 389,295,331, forward strand.
TTCCCGATTCAGCCTATTATGAATAAACATGTTTGCAATGACAATTAGAGATTATAGTTGCTTATGCCATGCTTAATTAGATAGGAGCTTATAATGGTTTACCTTGCGTGCCAACATGCTATTAAAATGGTTGTGATGTGGTATGATAGGGTGGTATCCTCTTTTGAATGATTCGAGTGGCTTGACTTGGCACATGTTCACGCATGTAGTTGAAACAAAATCAACAGAGCCTCTATGATATTTATGTTCATGGTGCATTATATCCTACTCATGCTTGCATTCGGTGTTGATTAATTATAATGCATGTACATGACTGTTGTCGCTCTCTAGCTGGTCGCTTCCCAGTCTTTTGCTAGCCTTCACTTGTACTAAGCGGGAATACTGCTTGTGCACCCAATTCCATAAACCCCAAAGTTATTCCATATGAGTCCACCATACCTACCTATATACGGTATCTACCTGCCGTTCCAAGTAAATTTGTATGTGCCAAACTCTAAACCTTCAAATAAACATTCTGTTTTGTATGCTCGAATAGCTCATGTATCAACTAGGGTTGTCCGTATCTTCCATGTTAGGCGGGTTATTCTCAAGAGGAGTGGACTCTGCTCCTCACTCACGAGAAAGTGGCTGGTCACCGGGATGCCCAGTCCCATGCTTTATGCAAATCAAATCAAAATAACTGCAAACAAAACTCCCCCGGGACTCTTGTTAGTTGGAGGCACTCGTTGTTTCGACCAAGCCATGGATTGATGCTTATTGGTGGAGGGGGAGTATAAACTTTACCATTCTGTTTGGGAACCGCCTATAATGCGTGTAGCATGGAAGATATCGCCATCTCTTGGTTGTTATGTTGACAATGAAAGTATACCGCTCAAAATATTATTCATCTCTATTTCAAAACCGAGCTCTGGCACCTCTACAAATCCCTGCTTCCCCCTGCGAAGGGCCTATCTGTTTACTTTTATGTTGAGTCATCATCCTCTTATTAAAAAGCACCAGTTGGAGAGCACCGTTGTCATTTGCATGCATTACTATTAGTTTACATTGAGTATGACTGTGACTGGATCTCTTTTACCATGAATTACAATTTCCAGTCAGCCCTTGATCTTCAGAGGTGCTCTGCATTTACGTTTTGCGGTCTCAGAAAGGGCTAGTGAGATACCGTCTTGTTATATCATATTATGATTATTTTAAGAAAGTGTTGTCATCCGAGATTTGTTATTAATGTTCGCTAGTTGATTATGCCATTGATATGAGTAAACATGAGACCTAAATGTTATTATGAATATGTTTAGTTCATAATCTTTGATGAAAACTTGAATGCTGGCTTTACATATTTACAACAACAAGAGCAAATAGAGTTTGCAAAAGTTTTTCTTTATTACTTTCAGTTTATCAACTGAATTTCTTGAGGACAAGCAAAGGTTTAAGCTTGGGGGAGTTGATACGTCTCCATCGTATCTACTTTTCCAAACATGTTTGCCCTTGTTTTGGACTCTAACTTGCATGGTTTGAATGGAACTAACCCGGACTGACGTTGTTTTTACCAGAATTGCCATGGTGTTATTTTTGTGCAGAAATAAAAGTTCTCGGAATGACTGGAAAATCAACGGAGAATATTTTTGGAATATATAAAAAATACTAGCGAAAGAATCATGGCTAGGGGGCCACACCCTGTCCACGAGGGTGGGAGCGCGCCTACCCCCCTGGCGCGCCCCCTGCCTCGTGGGCCCCCTGATGCTCCACCGACATCAACTCCAACTCTATATATTCACCTTCAGGGAGAAAAAAATTAGAGAGAAGGATTCATCGCGTTTTACGATACGGAGCCACCGCCAAGCCCTAATCTCTCTCGGGAGGGCTGATCTGGAGCCCGTTCGGGGCTTCGGAGAGGGGAATCCGTCGCCATCATCATCATCAACCTTCCTCCTGTTGGAAATATGCCCTAGAGGCAGTAATAAATTAGTTATTATTATATTTCCTTGTTCATGATAATCATTTATTCTCCATGCTAGAATTGTATTGATAGGAAACTCAGATACATGTGTGGATACATAGACAACACCACGTCCCTAGTAAGCCTCTAGTTTACTAGCTCGTTGATCAATAGATGGTTACGGTTTCCTGACCATGGACATTGGATGTCATTGATAACGGGATCACATCATTAGAAGAATGATGTGATGGACAAGACCCAATCCTAAGCATAGCACAAGATCGTGTAGTTCGCATGCTAAAGCTTTTCTAATGTCAAGTATCATTTCCTTAGACCATGAGATTGTGCAACTCCCGGATACCGTAGGAGTGCTTTGGGTGTGCCAAACGTCACAACGTAACTGGGTGGCTATAAAGGCACACTACAGGTATCTCCGAAAGTGTATGTTGGGTTGGCACGAATCAAGACTGGGATTTGTCACTCCGTGTGACGGAGAGGTATCTCTAGGCCCACTCGGTAGGACATCATCATAATGTGCACAATGTGATCAAGGAGTTGATCACGGGATGATGTGTTACGGAACGAGTAAAGAGACTTGGCGGTAACGAGATTGAACAAGGTATCGGGATACCGACGATTGAATCTCGGGCAAGTATCGTACCGATAGACAAAGGGAATTGTATACGGGATTGATTAAGTCCTTGACATCATGGTTCATCCGATGAGATCATCGTGGAACATGTGGGAGCCAACATGGGTATCCAGATCCCACTGTTGGTTATTGACCGGAGAGTTATCTCGGTCATGTCTGCATGGTTCCCGAACCCGTAGGGTCTAAACACTTAAGGTTCGATGATGCTAGGGTTATAGGGAAAGTATGTACGCGGTTACCGAATGTTGTTCAGAGTCTCGGATGAGATCCCGGACGTCACGAGGAGTTCCGAAATGGTCCAGAGGTAAAGATTGATATATAGGAAGTATGGTTTTGGCCACCGGAAGTGTTCCGGGCATCACTGGTAGTGTACCGGGACCACCGGAGGGGTCCGGGGGTCCACCAGGTGGGGCCACCAGCCCCGGAGGCCTACATGGGCCAATAGTGGGAAGGGAACAGCCCCTAGGTGGGCTGGGGCGCCTCCCACCAAGGCCCAAGGCGCCTCCAAGAGGGGAAGGGGGCAAACCCTAGGGCAGATGGGCCCTAAGGCCCACCCCAGGTGCGCCTCCCCCTCTCCCCCTTGTGGCCGCCACACAGATGGGATCTGGGGGCTGCCGCCACCCCTAGGGAGGGAACCCTAGGTGGGGGCGCAGCCCCTCCCCTTCCCCTATATATATTTGAGGTATTGGGGGCTGCAACACACATGAGATCCTCTCCCTCTTGGCGCAGCCCTACCTCTCTACCTCCTCGTCTCTCATAGTGCTTGGCGAAGCCCTGCTAGAGTCCCACGCTCCTCCACCACCACCACACCGTCGTGCTGCTGCTGGATGGAGTCTTCCCCAACCTCTCCTTCTCCCCTTGCTGGATCAAGGCGTAGGAGACGTCACCGGGCTGTACGTGTGTTGAACACGGAGGTGCCGTCCGTTCGGCACTAGGATCATCGGTGATTTGGATCACGACGAGTACGACTCCATCAACCCCGTTCACTTGAACGCTTCCGCTTAGCGATCTACAAGGGTATGTAGATGCACTCTCCTTCCCTTGTTGCTAGATTACTCCATAGATTGATCTTGGTGATGCGTAGAAAATTTGAATTTCTGCTACGTTCCCCAACAGTGGCATCATGAGCTAGGTCTATGCGTAGTTTCTATGCACGAGTAGAACACAAAGTAGTTGTGGGCATTGATTTTGTTCAATATGCTTACCGTTACTAGTCCAATCTTGATTCGGCGGCATTGTGGGATGAAGCGGCCCGGACCGACCTTACACGTACTCTTACGTGAGACTGGTTCCACCGACTGACATGCACTAGTTGCATAAGGTGGCTAGCGGGTGTTTGTCTTTCCCACTTTAGTCGGATCGGATTCGATGAAAAGGGTCCTTATGAAGGGTAAATAGAAATTGGCAATTCACGTTGTGGTTTTGGCGTAGGTAAGAAACATTCTTGCTAGAAACCTATAACAGCCACGTAAAAACTTGCAACAACAATTAGAGGACGTCTAACTTGTTTTTGCAGCAAGTGTTTTGTGATGTGATATGGCCAAAGGATGTGATGAATGATATATGTGATGTATGAGATGATCATGTTCTTGTAATAGGAACCACGACTTGCATGTCGATGAGTATGACAACCGGCAGGAGCCATAGGAGTTGTCTTAATTTATTTATGACCTGCGTGTCAATATAAATGTCATGTAATTACTTTACTTTATTGCTAACCGTTAGTTGTAGTAGTAGAAGTAATACTTGGCGAGACAACTTCATGAAGACACGATGATGGAGATCATGATGATGGAGATCATGGTGTCATGCCGGTGACAACGATGATCATGGAGCCCCGAAGATGGAGATCAAAAGGAGCAAAATGATATTGGACATATCATGTCACTTTTTGATTGCATGTGATGTTTATCATGTTTTTGCATCTTATTTGCTTAGAACGACGGTAGTAAATAAGATGATCCCTCATTAAAATTTCAAGAAAGTGTTCCCCCTAACTGTGCACCGTTGCGAAGGTTCGTTGTTTCGAAGCACAACGTGATGATCGGGTGTGATAGATTCTAACGTTCGAATACAACGGGTGTTGACGAGCCTAGCATGTACAGACATGGCCTCGGGACACATGCGAAACACTTAGGTTGACTTGACGAGCCTAGCATGTACAGACATGGCCTTGGAACACGGAGGACCGAAAGGTCGAGCATGAGTCGTATGGTAGATACGATCAACATGAAGATGTTCGCCGATGATGACTAGTCCATCTCACGTGATGATCGGACACGGCCTAGTTGACTCGGATCATGTAATCACTTAGATGACTAGAGGGATGTCTATCTGAGTGGGAGTTCATAAGATGAACTTAATTATCCTGAACATAGTCAAAAGGTCTTCGCAAATTATGTCGTAGCTCGCGCTTCAGTTCTACTGTTTAGATATGTTCCTAGAGAAAATTTAGTTGAAAGATGATAGTAGCAATTATGCGGACTAGGTCCGTAAACTAAGGATTGTCCTCATTGCTTCATAGAAGGCTTATGTCCTTAATGCACTGCTCAGTGTGCTGAGCCTCGAATGTCGTATGTGGATGTTGCGAACATCTGACATACACATTTTGATGACTACATGATAGTTCAGTGCGTAATGCTAAATGGTTTAGAATTGAGGCACCAAAGACGTTTTTGAAACATCGCTGAACATATGAGATGTTCCAAGGACTGAAATTGGGATTTCAGGCTCGTGCCCACGTCAAGAGGTATAAGACCTCCGACGATTTTCTTAGCCTGCAAACTAAGGGAGAAAAGCTCAATTGTTGAGCTTGTGCTTAGATTGTCTGAGTACAAAAATTGCTTGAATCAAGTGGGAGTTGATCTTCCAGATGAAATAGTGATGGTTCTCTGAAGTCATTACCACCAAGCTACTAGAGCTTCGTGATGAACTATAATATATCAAGGACATATATGATGATCCTTGAGATATTCGCGATGTTTGACACCACAAAAGTAGAAATCAAGAAGGAGCATCAATTGTTGATGGTTGGTGAAACCACTAGTTTCAAGACGGGCAAGGGCAAAAAGGGATACTTCATGAAACGGCAAATCAGCTGCTGCTCTAGTGAAGAAACCCAAGGTTGAACCCAAACCCGAGACTAAGTGCTTCTGTAATAAGGGGAACAGCCACTGGAGCAGAATTACCCTAGATACTTGGTAGATGAGAAGGTTGGCAAGGTCTACAGAAGTATATTGGATATACATTGTGTTAATGTGTACTTTACTAGTACTCCTAGTAGCACCATGGTATTAGATACCGGTTCGGTTGCTAAATGTTAGTAAACTCAAAATAAAAGGCTGCAGAGTAAACGGAGACTAGCTAAAGGTGAGCTGGCAATATGTGTTGGAAGTTTTTCCAAGCTTGATGTGATCAAGCATCGCACGCTCCCTCTACAATCGAGATTGGTGTTTGCGTTGAGCATAGACATGATTGGATTATGTCTATCGCAATACGGTTATTCATTTAAGGAGAATAATGGTTACTCTATTTATTTGAATAATACCTTCAATGGTCTTGCACCTAAAATGAATGATTTATTAAATCTCGATCTTAGTGATACACATGTTCATGCCAAAAGATATAAGATAGTAATGATAATACCACCTACTTGTGGCACTGCCACGTAAGTCATATCGGTATAAAACGCATGAAGAAGCTCCATGTTGATGGATCTTTGGGCTCACTCGTTTTGAAAAGTTTGAGACATGCGAACCATGTCTATTGGTGTATATGCATGAAAAAACTCCATGCAAATGGACCGTTTGGACTCACTTGATTTTGAATCACTTGAGACATGCAAATCATACCACATGGGCAAGATGTCTGAAAGCCTCGTTTTCAGTAAAATGGAACTAGAAAGCAACTTGTTGGAAGTAATACATTTTGATGTGTGCAGTCCAATGAGTGCTAAGGCGTATAGTGGATATCGTTATGTTCTTACTTAACAGATGATTTGAGTAGATGTTGAGTATATTTACTTGATGAATCACGAGTCTGAATTATTGAAAGGGTCAAGTAAATTCAGGGTGAAGTTGAAAGATCGTCGTGACAAGAGGATAAAAGATCTATGATATGATCATAGAGATGAATATCTGAATTACGAGTTTGGCACAGAATTAAGACATTGTGGAAATTGTTTCACAACTAATACAGCCTGGAACACCATAGTGTGATGGTGTGTCCGAACATCATAACTGCACCCTATTGGATATGATGCATACCATGATGTCTCTTATCGAATTACCACGATAGTTTATGGGTTAGGCATTAGAGACAACCACATTCACTTTAAATAGGGCACCACGTAATTCCGATGAGATGACACCGTATGAACTATGGTTTAGAGAAACCTAAGCTGTCATTTCTTAAAAGTTTGGGGCTGCGACGCTTATGTGAAAAAGTTTCAGGCTGATAAGCTCGAACCCAAAGCGGATAAATGCATCTTCATAGGACACCCAAAACAGTTGGGTATACCTCCTGTCTCAGATCCGAAAGCAATAAGGGATTGTTTCTAGAATCGGGTCCTTTCTCGAGGAAAAGTTTCTCTCGAAAGAATTGAGTGGGAGGATGGTGGAGACTTGATGAGGTTATTGAACCGTCTCTTCAACTAGTGTGTGGCAGGGCACAGGGATTTGTTCCTGTGGCACCTACACCAATTGAAGTGGAAGCTTATGATAGTGATCATGAAACTTCAGATCAAGTCACTAACAAACCTCATGGGATGACAAGGATGCGTACTACTTCAGAGTGGTACGTAATCCTATCTTGGAAGTCATGTTGCTAGACAACAATGAACCTACGAACTATGGAGAAGCAATGGTGGGCCCGGATTCCGATAAATGGCTCGAGGCCATAAAATCCGAGAGAGGATCCATGTATGTAAACAAAGTGTAGACTTTGGCAGAACGGCTCGATGGTCGTAAGGCTGTTGAGTACAGATGGATTTTTAAAAGGAAGATGGACAATGATGGTAAATGTCACCATTAAGAAAGCTCGACTTGTCATTAAGATGTTTTCCGACAAGTTCAAGGAGTTGACTACAGTGAGACTTTCTCACTCGTAGCGATGCTAAGAGTCCGTTCGAATTATATTAGCAGTCACTGCATTATTTATGAAATCTTGCAGATAGGATGTCAAAAACCATTGTTTCCTCATGATTTTTTGAGGAAAGGTTGTATGTGATACAACCGGAAGGTTTTGTCAATCCTGGAAGATGCTAATAAGTATGCAAAGCTCCAGCAATCCTTCTAAGGACTGGAGTAAGCATCTCGGAGTTGGAATGTATGCTTTGATGAGATGATCAAAGATTTTGGGTGTATACAAAGTTTTTGAGAAACTTGTATTTCCAAAGAAGTGAGTGGGAGCACTATAGAATTTCTGATGAATATATGTTGTTGACATATTGTTAATCAGAAATGACGTAGAATTTTTGGAAAGCATATAGGGTTATTTGGAAAGTGTTTTTCAATGGAAAGCCTGGATTAAGCTACTTGAACATTGAGCATCAAGATCTATAAGGATAGATCAAAACTCTTAATGGTACTTGCAAATGAGCACATACCTTGACATGATCTTGAAGGTGTTCAAGATGGATCAGTCAAAGAAGGAGTTCTTGCCTGAGTTGTAAGGTATGAAGTTAAGACTTAAAGCTCGACCACGGCAGAAGAAAGAGGAAGGACGAAGGTCGTCCCCTATGCTTTTGTCATAGGCTCTCTACAGTATGCTATGTTGTGTACCGCACCTGAAGTGTGCCTTGCCATGAGTCAGTCAAGGGGTACAAGAGTGATCCAAGAATGGATCACAGGACAGCGGTCAAAGTTATCCTTAGTAACTAGTGGACTAAGGAATTTTCTCGATTATGGAGGTAGTAAAAGAGTTCGTCGTAAAGGGTTACGCCGATGCAAACTTTGACACTAATCCAGATTATTCTGAGTAGTAAACTGGATTCATACAGTAGAACAATTATTTGCAATAACTCCAAATAGAACGTGATAGCTGCATCTGGGAGATGACATAGAGATTTGTAAAGCACACACGAATCTGAAAGATTCAGACCCGTTGACTATAACATCTCTCACAAGCATAACATGATCAAACCCAGAACTCATCGAGTGTTAATCACATGGTAATGTGAACTAGATTATTGACTCTAGTAAACTCTTTGGGTGTTAGTCACATGTGGATGTGACCTTGAGTGTTAATCACATAGCGATGTGAACTGGATTATTGACTCTAGTGCAAGTGGGAGACTGTTGGAAATATGCCCTAGAGGCAATAATAAATTAGTTATTATTATATTTCCTTGTTCATGATAATCGTTTATTCTCCATGCTAGAATTGTATTGATAGGAAACTCAGATACATGTGTGGATACATAGACAACACCATGTCCCTAGTAAGCCTCTAGTTGACTAGCTCGTTGATCAATAGATGGTTACGGTTTCCTGACCATGGACATTGGATGTCATTGATAACGGGATCACATCATTAGAAGAATGATGTGATGGACAAGACCCAATCCTAAGCATAGCACAAGATCGTGTAGTTCGCATGCTAAAGCTTTTCTAATGTCAAGTATCATTTCCTTAGACCATGAGATTGTGCAACTCCCGGATACCGTAGGAGTGCTTTGGGTGTGCCAAACGTCACAACGTAACTGGGTGGCTATAAAGGCACACTACAGGTATCTCCGAAAGTGTCTGTTGGGTTGGCACAAATTGAGACTGGGATTTGTCACTCCGTGTGACGGAGAGGTATCTCTGGACCCACTCGGTAGGACATCATCATAATGTGCACAATGTGATCAAGGAGTTGATCACGGGATGATGTGTTACGGAACGAGTAAAGAGACTTGCCGGTAACGAGATTGAACAAGGTATTGGGATATCGACGATCGAATCTCGGGCAAGTATCGTACCGATAGACAAAGGGAATTGTATACGGGATTGATTAAGTCCTTGACATCGTGGTTCATCCGATGAGATCATCATGGAACATGTGGGAGCCAACATGGGTATCCAGATCCCGCTGTTGGTTATTGACCGGAGAGTTATCTCGGTCATGTCTGCATGGTTCCCGAACCCGTAGGGTCTACACACTTAAGGTTCGATGACGCTAGGGTTACAGGGAAAGTATGTACGCGGTTACCGAATGTTGTTCGGAGTCCCGGATGAGATCCTGGACGTCACGAGGAGTTCCGGAATGGTCCGGAGGTAAAGATTGATATATATATATATATATATATATATATATATATATAGGAAGTATGGTTTTGGCCACCGGAAGTGTTCCGGGCATCACCGGTAGTGTACCGGGAACACCGGAGGGGTCCGGGGGTCCACCAGGTGGGGCCACCAGCCCCGGAGGCCTACATGGGCCAATAGTGGGAAGGGACCAGCCCCTAGGTGGGCTGGGGCGCCTCCCACCAAGGCCCAAGGCACCTCCAAGAGGGGAAGGGGGCAAACCCTAGGGCAGATGGGCCCTAAGGCCCACCCCAGGTGCGCCTCCCCCTCTCCCCCTTGTGGCCGCCACACAGATGGGATCTGGGGCTGCCGCCACCCCTAGGGAGGGAACCCTAGGTGGGGGCGCGGCCCCTCCCCTTCCCCTATATATATTTGAGGTATTGAGGGCTGCAACACAGATGAGATCCTCTCCCTCTTGGCGCAGCCCTACCTCTCTACCTCCTCGTCTCTCGTAGTGCTTGGTGAAGCCCTGCTGGAGTCCCGCGCTCCTCCACCACCACCATGCCGTCGTGCTGCTGCTGGATGGAGTCTTCCCCAACCTCTCCTTCTCCCCTTGCTGGATCAAGGCATAGGAGACGTCACCGGGCTGTACGTGTGTTGAACACGGAGGTGCCGTCCGTTCGGCACTAGGATCATCGGTGATTTGGATCACGACGAGTACGACTCCATCAACCCCGTTCACTTGAACGCTTCCGCTTAGCGATCTACAAGGGTATGTAGATGCACTCTCCTTCCCTCGTTGCTAGATTACTCCATAGATTGATCTTGGTGATGCGTAGAAAATTTTGAATTTCTGCTACGTTCCCCAACACCTCCATCACCAATTTCATGATGCTCAACGCCGTGCGTGAGTAATTCCATCATAGGCTTGCTGGACGGTGATGGGTTGGATGAGATTTATCTTGTAATCGAGTTAGTTTTGTTAGGGTTTGATCCCTAGTATCCATTATATTCTGAGATTGATGTTGCTATGACTTTGCTATGCTTAATGCTTGTCACTAGGGCCCGAGTTCCATGATTTCAGATCTGAACCTATTATGTTTTCATGAATATATGTGAGTTCTTCATCCTATCTTGCAAGTCAATAGTCACCTACTATGTGTTATGATCCGGTAACCCCGAAGTGACAATAATCGGGACCACTCCTGGCGATGACCGTAGTTTGAGGAGTTCATGTATTCACTAAGTGTTAATGCTTTGGTCCGGTACTCTATTAAAAGGAGGCCTTAATATCCCTTAGCTTCCAATAGGACCCCGCTGCCACGGGAGGGTAGGACAGAAGATGCCATGCAAGTTCTTTTCCATAAGCATGTATGACTATATTTAGAATACATGCCTACATTACATTGATGAACCTGAGCTAGTTCTGTGTCACACTATGTTATAACTATTGCATGAGGAATCACATCCGACATAGTTATCCATCACTAATCCATCGCCTACGAGCTTTTCACATATTGATCTTTGCTCATTTACTTTTCCGTTGCTACTGTTACAATCACTACAAAATCAATACTATTACCTTTGCCACTGTTACCGCTACTATCATATTACTTTGCTACTAAATACTTTGCTGCAGATATTAAGTCTTTCAGGTGCAGTTGAATTGAAAACTCAACTACTAATACTTGAGAATATTCTTTGGCTCCCCTTGTGTCGAATCAATAAATTTGGGATGAATACTCTACCCTCAAAAACTGTTGCAATCCCCTATAGTTGTGGGTTATCAGAGGCCCGGTGCTAGTTTCTGTTTTTTGCCTATTTTAGAGTTTGGCAGAAAAGGAATACCAAACGGAAGGAAACCTTCGCGATGATCTTTCTTGCACCGAAAGCAATCCATAAGACTTGGAGTCGAAGTCTGGAAACTCCACGAGGCGGCCACGAGGCAGGATGGCGCGCCCCACCCTCGTGGGCCCCTCGTAGCTCCACCGACGTACTTCTTTCGCCTATATATACTCTTATACCCTAGAAACATCGCAAAGAGCCATGAAACCACTTTTCCGCCGCTGGAACCTTTTGTACCCGTGAGATCCCATCTTGGGGCCTTTTCCGGCGATCTGTCGATGGGGGAATCGATCACGGAGGGCTTCTACATCAACACCATTGCCTCTCCAATGAAGCATGAGTAGTTTACCATAGACCTTCGGGTCCATCGTTATTAGCTACATGGCTTCTTCTCTCTCTTTGATTCTCAATACAAAGTTCTCCTCGATGTTCTTGGAGATCTATTCGATGTAACACTCTTTTGCGATGTGCTTGTTGAGATCCGATGAATTGTGGATTTATAAACAAGATTATCTATGAATATTATTTGGTTCTTCTCTGAATTCTTATATGCATGATTAGATATCTTTGCAAGTCTCTTTGAATTATCGCTTTAGTTTGGTCTACTAGATTGATCTTTCTTGCAATGGTAGAAGTGCTTAGCTTTGGGTTCAATCTTGCGGTGTCCTTTCCCAGTGACAGTAGGGGCAGCAAGGCACGTATTGTACTTTTGCCATCGAGGATAAAAAGATGGGGTTTATATCATATTGCTTGAGTTTATCCCTCTACATCATGTCATCTTGCTTAATGCGTTACTCTGTTCTTATGAACTTAATACTCTAGATGCATGCTGGATAGCGGTCGATGTGTGGAGTAATAGTAGTAGATGCAGAATCATTTCGATCTACTTGACATGGACATGATGCCTATATTCATGATCATTGCTTTAGATATCTTCATAACTATGCGCTTTTCTATCAATTGCTTGGCAGTAATTTGTTCACCCACCGTAAATACATGCCATCTTGAGAGAAGCCACTAGTGAAACCTATGGCCCCCGGGTCTCTTTCTTATTATATTGCATCTTTTTTATTTACATCACATCTCATTTACTATTTTGCAATCTTTACTTTCCAATCTATACAACAAAAATACCAAAAATATTTACTTTACTATCTTTATGAGATCTCACTTTTGCGAGTGACCGTGAAGGGATTGACAACCCCTTTATCGCGTTGGTTGCAAGGTTCTTAATTGTTTGTGCAGGTACTAGGTGACTTGTGCGTTGTCTCCTACTGGACTGATACCTTGGTTCTCAAAAACTGAGGGAAATACTTACGCTACTTTGCTGCATCACCCTTTCCTCTTCAAGGGAAAACCAACGCATGCTCAAGAGGTGGCAAGAAGGATTTCTGGCGTCGTTGCCGCGGAGATCTACGCCAAGTCAAGACATACCAAGTACCCACCATAAACTCTTCTCCCTTGCATTACATTATTTGCCATTCGCCTCTCGTTTTCCTCTCCCCCACTTCTAAAACGATTTCTGGTACCGGCGAAAGTTGCGCGGTACTAAAGAGGCTAGCAATGGTGGAATGGTGAGAGTGCGTATAATCCATGGACTCAACTTTGGTCATAAAGAACTCGCATACTTATTGCAAAAATCTATTAGTTATTGATACGTCTCCAACATATCTATAATTTTTGATTGCTCCATGCTATTATATTATCTGTTTTGGATGTTTAATGGGCTTTTATATGCTCTTTTATATTATTTTTGGGACTAACCTATTAACCGGAGGCCCAGTGCCAGTTTCTTTTTTTTTGCCTATTTTAGAGTTTCGCAAAAAAGGAATACCAAACGGAGTCTAAACGGAATGAAACCTCCGGGATGATCTTTCTTGGACCGAAAGCAATCCAGAAGACTTGGAGTCGAAGTCTGAAACTCCACGAGGAGGCCACAAGGTAGGAGGGCGCGCCCCCCACCCTCGTGGGCCCCTCATAGCTCCACCGACGTACTTCTTTCGCCTATATATACTCTTATACCCTAGAAACATCGCAGTGAGCCGCGAAACCACTTTTCCACCGCCGCAACCTTCTGTACCCGTGAGATCCCATCTTGGGGCCTTTTCCGACGATCTGTCGGAGGGGAAATCGATCACGGAGGGCTTCTACATCAACACCATTACCTCTCCGATGAAGCGTGAGTAGTTTACCACAGACCTCGGGTCCATAGTTATTAGCTAGATGGATTCTCCTCTCTCTTTGATTCTCAATACAAAGTTCCCCTCGATGTTCTTGGAGATCTATTCGATGTAATACTCTTTTGTGGTGTGTTTGCCGAGATCCGATGAATTGTGGGTTTATGAACAAGATTAACTATGAATATTATTTGTATCTTCTCTGAATTCTTATATGCATGATTTGATATCTTTACAAGTCTCTTCGAATTATCGGTTTAGTTTGGCCTACTAGATTGATCTTTCTTGCAATGGGAGAAGTGCTTAGCTTTGGGTTCAATCTTGCGGTGTCCTTTTCCAGTGACAATAGGGGCAGCAAGGCACGTATTGTATTGTTGCCACCGAGGATAAAAAGATGGGGTTTATATCATATTGCTTGAGTTTATCCCTCTACATCATGTCATCTTGCTTAAAGCGTTACTTTGTTCTTATGGACTTAATACTCTAGATACACGCTGGATAGCGGTCGATGTGTGGAGTAATAGTAGTAGATGCAGAATCGTTTCGATCTACTTGACACTGACGTGATTCCTATATTCATGATGATTGCCTAGATATTCTCATAAGTATGCACTTTTTTATCAATTGCTCGATGGTAATTTGTTCACCCACCGTAATGCACACTATCTTGAGAGAAGCCAGTAGTGAAACCTATGGCCCTCAGGTCTATTTTTATTATATTGCATCTCTTTTATTTACATCGCATCTCGTTTACTATTTTGCAATCTTTACTTTCCAATCTATACAACAAAAATACCAAAAATATTTACTTTACTATCTTTATCAGATCTCACTTTTCGCAAGTGACCATGAAGGGATTGACAACCTCTTTATCGCGTTGGTTGCAAGGTTCTTGATTGTTTGTGCATGTACTAGGTGACTTGTGCGTTGTCTCCTACTGGATTGATACCTTGGTTCTCAAAAACTGAGGGAAATACTTACGCTACTTTGCCGCATCATCCTTTCCTCTTCAAGGGAAAACCGACGGATGCTCAATAGGTAGCAACGGGGCGAGGTGACGATGGTGAGGCGGCGCCGAGGACGGGCGTCGGCGTCAAGGAGTGGGACGGCGCGGTCGCCGGGGTCGCCGCCCCTCGATCTGGATCAGGACGTGGGGGTGGGCAGAGGAGCGAGGGAAGTGTGGGGGAGTGGGGTGGATCCAGGCTAGGGTTCGGGTGGGAGTGGCCTAATAGGCCAGGGGGCAGCGGGTGTGGGCTGGCGGGATGGGCTGATTGGCCCAGTTGGGTGAGGGGGTCTTCTTTTGTTTTTTTGTTAGTTTGCTTTCTCCTTTTCTTTTATCTACTTTTGCTGTTTGACTTAATTTCGAACTTAGAATTCGAACGTGTTTGAACCATCGCGAGGTTAACAACAGTAAACACGATGACGTGGCATCATTAGCATAGGATTACTGTACCATAAATATTCGGGCGTTACAGCTACTCTGACTCTTCTTTAGCTGCGAGGACTACATGTCTAGTGGCAATCCCGTGAGTATCTCCTAAGCATGCTCATCGATTAATCTATGCGGTAGGAACCTTTTAATCACACTTCGTTTAGCCCAACAAAAACCACAATAGTAAGCCACCATGAGAGGCAGGCCCATGATGAAAGATGAAGGAACATCGGTTGGGGCGCCCCTCGGTGCTTGTTGTGAAGCGGATCCAATGACATTGCACAAGAAAAGTGAACACCCTTGTCAGATTGGATGTCTTTGAAGACGAAAGCCCACAACCCCCTCATCAATGTTAGCCATGCCGTCCGTTAGACAAAAAATGTTCGGATGACCTTTGTTCATACAAACACTGGCACCAACTCCTAAATGACGACGACACGGAGAACATATCGTCTAAGCTCGAGCTCACCAGGTAGTGGACAAACCACTAGGTTGAGGGAGCCAAAGGCACATTGCCACACAACCCTGCGGGCAGGCCGCTAATGTTGCAACGACAATGAGACATTACCATGCCGCAATGCTTTCACCATCAACACCGTTATAAGGGTGACACCGGGATGCTGCAGCAGACACTATGTGTCACAAATAGCCATTCGCTGGCGGAAGCACATGATGTTGCTTGGCAACTGACCGGTGTTGTGAGGCGATGCTGCGACGGTCGTCGACACTGCTTTGAGGGGATATTGTGACGGGTGGCATCGAGACTACGAAGCGATGTTCCAAGGGTGCTGCCATGCTGCGAGGACCTTAGATTTTGACACGAGTCGTGCGTTGTTGCCGAGCCGATGCCGCGAAAGGCGCGTTTGCAACAAAAATTATAATGCAATGTGCGGCAACGTCGATGCGACTAGAGCGGTTGGCGATGCGGTGGCGGACCACACTTAGCGAATGAGACCTGGCGAGGTTGGACACTGGTGCTGCAATGCCACGGGGGAGCAAGGGTGGCAACCGCTGATGCTGCGACCCATAGAACAATGGGCTGGCGGCGTCGCTGATACGGCAATCACGGATGTTGTAAGGTGATGCTACAACACTCGCTGGTGATTTGGTGAGGCGAGCAGACGACGCACGAGACGATATTGCAAGGGAAGTGGGTGGAGAGTGCAAAGATGGCGCCGCCGGTGCTGCAGATCATGTACTTTGCAAGGTCGGCCTCAGCTCGCCACCAGGGCTATAGGTCGCAAGGCATTGCTACAAGGCGCTGGGAAAAGCATGGCTTGAGGGTCGAGGTTCTGAGTGTGCGGAGAAGGAGAGGGACGGCGAGTCGATCGAATGGCCAAACGCAAGTCAATCAAATGACTATCAAGGCGACTGATATTTCACTCGCTATAGCCGGATGGCGCCTAGTGCCAACCTTGAAAAAAAGGGGGGAATGTCGAGCCACAAGCGACGACCAAAATCTGAAGAGGAAGAAGCTTTAGTCAACTAGTGTGCCTCATTTTTTGATTACCAACACTCAAAACAAAAAGGCCGTGTCCCCAAACGAGCTTCTGCCATGCTGAATTTCCACAAGAAAACATTTTTTGTTTTTGAATACATGAACTGAAACGCTCTTGGTTGATTTTTTTTTAGCAGAAGAACACTTTTTTTTTACAGGAAAGCCTTCTGGCGCGTTTTATTGAGAACTGAATAAGCTTACATCGTTCAAATCTCATAAAAAAAATAAGGCTGGCAGGAAATCAAAGGCAGCCATCTCGGCAGTGCAGGCCCGCTAACGTTTTTTTCTTCAGAAAAATGCAGGCCCACTAACTAGTCGGGCCTCTCGGCTCATTGTTTCATTATTAATTCTGGGCCTGGGCTCTCGGCTAATCGGAAGCCCAATAGCATACCAGGATCTCTTTAGGGTTTCCCATTCCCCCACCCCTTCCTCTATAAAATGAAGGGCACAGGATTCTTTCCTACAGCAGCCGTCTTGAAGGAAGAACGCATCTCTCCCTTCTCCCTCCTGGTCCATTGGTATCTGATTTTTGATGCAACTTTTCCTTTCCGTAAGCTGTTCTTCGCTTGCTTTTGTTGCTAGCTTTTGATTTGAAATACAAATCGCTTGATTCTCAACAAGTTTCGTGAGTTTTTCACCTGTTGGTTGTTGATAAGTGGTCGCCGGCAATGAGGAACGAAACCTGTGCCGGAGGCGATGCGCCGATGTCGGTAACACAACCCTCTAAGAAGTTCTGAGCCCCCTGTGATCCCGGTTTTTCGTTGTTTTCTGGATGTTTATTCTTCCAAATTTTGATATGCTGGATTTGTTTTTGACGGTGGATTGGTTTCGATGCGAGGTGATGATGTTATGTATGATAGTCTGTCAATCCCCTGATGTCACAAAGTGAGGACACGCATACATCCCGACAGGCTCTGATCGCATCCAAGTCTCCAATCCCCGATTCCCTTGTCTTCTTTTAGCCAGTGCTGCAATTTCGTTCGGTTTTCAATATGCTTCGGTAGCTTCTTTTATCAATCCAATAAAAAATATGCTCCACATTCATCATATTAATCAATAAAACATAATACAGCTGCACTTAATGTAAAAAATCAGATCACGCGCTTGATTATGTGGCGTGTGGTGGACGCCGAATCTGCGCCATAGCTGAAGTAACCAGAGTGCACCTCCTCCACGTTGTAAACATGGTCGAGAAACAAAAGTTTGGAGAAGGCTCATGGACTTTTACGTGACTGTAAATGTAAAAATATTGTTTGGTTTTGAACCAAAATAAACAGCTTGCATTCCAGTCCATTAAGGGGTACTGCCAATGCTCATTCCACAAGATATATGAAATGTAATCTAAGCACAATATTGGATAACTGCCTATGAAAACGTATTGGAAAATTCATCAATTAATATTTTCTTTATCGACATGCACATATGAATGTTTGTCAACTATACCATCTCAACAGAGATCTGTATCTATGAACAAGCTCTATTAATTGATGCACAGGGATCAAGAATCTATGAACTGTTGCTTTTTCGCTGCTCTTTAACATCAACCAGAAGTCCAAAATCATGATGCGGGGATAGAATCTATGAACTGTTTCCCAACGCGGCACCCAACAGCAATCAGAAGTCCAAAATCTTGACGCAGGGCAAGAGAGTCTATGAACTGCTTCCTTCTTCTCTGCCAACCCAGTACGTTTTTACAGCAATCAGAAGTTTCTCAGGCACGAGAGGGCCATCTTCGTGATCAAGTAGCTTGGACTTCCATCGCATTCCCGTCACCGTCCTCCTGACCTTGTTCAGCACCTCGACATTGTCCCGCAGTATGACAGTGCCCTCTGGACGCAAGATCCTATCCATCTCAAGAAGAATGTCTTCCAGGTCACACCTAACAAGTGCACCAAGTCCATATAAGAAGAGGTCATGGATTTCCCATGTAGTGTACATATAACTGTATCACCAGGAGAGAAGAGATCACCTACTTGTTCTGATACAAACTGAAGACGCCGCTGGCATGTATCAGGTCATATGTCCTAGGGTACGTAGAGAAGGCTTCGCACCTGATAATAGCACAAAGTAATGGTAATTCAGGAATGGTTTCAACACATCAACATATTATTTGCCAATTGATACCACAACACAGGGGACTTCCAGAGTCCAGACTCACCAATCATGGTATATGCCAATAAGACCCCGCTCATAGATGATGCCAAGAGTGTTCCTCTCTGATATTGTAGGCACAACGTTCATGACCCAGGAGCCGGGAGAATCCAGCACTGCAGCAAAACTTCCGAGGCCTGCATTCATGTCCATGATATTCCTATATCTCGACTTCCCTATCAACTTGTTTACCCTCTTGTATGTATCAACATGCTTCTTCCACAACTTCTTATCCTCTTCATAGACTTCTTCTGTAACACCTGGGGTACCTTCTAGAATTCTGGGAGGGACTGCAAATAGTCTCTTTGGAAACTTCTGTAGCTGCTGTGCTCCCTCTGGGATAGGTGTTATACATGCTTCCATTTTCTTATACCTAGTATACAAAAAAGTGATTTAAAAACTGATATGAGGAAAGAACAGGAAACATAAAAGGCAGAGCTCCTGCCTCTGTTTAAATAAAACAAAGGACATAAAAACAAAATTATAACAATCTCAGACCTTGAAGTTGAGTACTCAAGTTGATGTGCATGTTAGTAGTTTACAGCATGTGTTTGTATATACTACAAATAGAGAACATACCAGATGTCATCTGCATCTTGAACGTTGCACATCTTGCTGGTCCGACCATTCTTGTTATGGCATGCATTCAAATTTACCTTTTTCTGCCAAATAACAGTATCTTCCTTCTCATATATTTTATTCCAGCAAAGCATTTCAGCAATGTTCTCAATTCTATTTTGTTCTTCCTCTGAATCTTGTTTGGATCTTTGCCATGTTTTGTAATATTTCTTCCAATTGATGGGCGGGCCAGATAATATCCAATAACCCCCAGGCCTAAGAACCCGATCCACTTCCATCATGTACATTCCATCTGCAGGAAGCAAAAAAGTAAAGCTCTTGAAAATAATCCAATTGACACGAGTATTTCAATATTTATGCATGGTTGACACTACTCACCATTTGATTTCCAAGGGATTAAGCAGCGTGAGCAATGGGCCATATCAAAAGATCTAGATGGGTATGGGAGCTTCATAGTCCCAAGCACTCCAATTACAGCAGGAACACCTCGCTCCAAAGCAAATTGAACCTGAGCTTCGTGTGAGTCTCGAGGTGCAAATGACATGGTCAATATATTTCTATCCATTAGGTAAGCACCCCAGCTTGCAACCTACACATGGTCAAAATGTTACTCCCACGTCTTACGGGCAAGAATGCACCGGCACAACCATAAGGAAAAAATAAGACCTAATCGTATATTTGAAAATACCACAAAGCTGGACCAAGAACCAAGATATGTACAAGAAACTAACATCTAATGACTTGGTGCTATATGAAGTAGAGCATAAGCTAAGCAATGATGCAACTAAGAAGACAATTAAAGAGATTGTGTGCAGCAGCTAACTGCTAACACATCTTCAAGGGAGCAAATGATTGAAATATGGGTTTATTAGACATACCCCACATCCAGTGTCAAGTGCAGTCCTAATGGTGCCATCAGCAAGTGGAATGACTGATGCAAGTTCATCAATGTAAGAGCTTGCTCCATTTGGAAACATTGTCCCGCCTCCTGGGAAATGGAACACATCTCCCTGGTGCTGGATCCAGTTCTGAACTGCTTTTTCAACTGTCAGACTCTTGTATGGAGCATTTGCATATGGAACATACTCACGGCTCTTGGGCCAAGCAAAAGGGGTGACATAGCCTTTTGGTGCTGGGATAAGACAGTGCAGCTTCTCATTTTCTGCAGGACAATGCCTCTCTCGATAGGTCATATTTTCTCTAGGAAAGGTCATTGCTCGGTTCTGGTCTTGGCAAGGAGTATAGTCCCTGTATCTAATATGGCATGGCTTAAACACTTTCTTGTTCATGATCAACGGATTAACACCACCCATGCTATGATGGGTCTCGAAGTGCAAATTTGGCAAGATTGTACAGTCGGTTTCCTTTGTCACCCTCAATGCTATACTGTCACCCCTCCCTGTCCCACTTTTCTGCCAAGCGCCTAGTATATAGAAGAAGCAGCACAAACCCATCACAATTACTACTGACATGATGCTCCGTGTCCTACGGTCCGGATTCATTCTCGAACCCCTCATGAACCTGAAATTATTGCAAGAAATTCATAAGGATTCACTCTAAAGGGGTCACATATTTGCAATTTACTGCTTATAGACAGGACATCTATACCGAATCAGTGAGATGTAGATGTATCAAATTAAACCAGATAAAAAGTCATTCAAATCCTAATGGATGGCAATTGCATCAGATGATCACAATTGATGGCAGCAACAACAATTGATAATTGGCTACTGACTTCAATTTCACATATTACAAATCTACTTCTAGGTATTAGGATCTGATCCATATGAAACCAGGCAAGATTTACAAACCCTCATGCATAATTTAAACCACAGAGTTTATTATTATTATTTTTGCAAAGAAAACCACAGAGTTTATGACAGAACTATAATATATCTAGCAGGAGTGCTGGCCTTCAATTTAACAGAATAGTGCGACCCAGTTTATTAAGGGGAAAGCGAGCCGAAAACAAAAACCACGTTAGCCTTTGGATGTCTATTTACAGAAGGTCCGTTCTAACTTCTAGTCGTGCAGCAGTTTCAGCAGAACGGCCTAGTTCGTGCATATACCGACAGTAGGAAGCTAGCGCCAACATTCTAGAACGACGCTCTCACAGAAGCACTAGCCAATCGACCCAATGTTTCCTCCATAGCAATCATCAGAACTAAAATAGAAGTACTGCAGCACCGATCGCAGATTCTGACGCAGTCAAACCCTAATTCCAACGACAGCAACTGAACTCTCAACAAGTTCGACGACCACAATAAGTTAGGGCTCTCCGGAATTCCGATCCCGTCACGGCACGCACGCACGCAGGCAGGCAAAACCACAGCGCGAGGCGGAACGAAAGCAACACGCGACGAACAGAGAGGCGGGTCGGAATTCCACGAGGCCAGAGCTCAGCCGCGGAAGCAAAATCGGAACCGAAATCAACGGGGGACACCATCAGGAGCAAGCGAGGCGAGCCGAGGCAATCCGAGGCTCGGAGAGCTAGCTAGCGCGCGCGGGGATCGAATCCAGAAGGGGGTTTAGGAGTGGAGGAGGCAAGCGAACCTCGCTCTCCGTGTCGTCTCCGCGGGGGGGAAGGGGGTGGTGGCTTCGAGCACGCCCGGGAGGCGGCGGCGTCGAGGCGGTCGCCGGCGAGGTGGAGGGCGGGCGGCGTCGCCGGCGGAGAGGGGACTGGTTGGTGGTGGGGTTGGGGTTGGGCGTACGCTGCCGTGGACCGCTGATGCTGCTTTGACTCAGGCCGCTCGCGGGAGGCGGCCAAATCGGCTCATCGCTCCGAGGACAACGGAAAGGGGACAAAATGAGAGGAGACGACGCGGGAGTGGGAAAGAGCGGCAGGTCGCGCCTGGTGTCTGGTGTGCCGTGTTGGTTTGGTTTGTTGGGGCCTTTCTGCTCGACTCCTAAACCGGACGAAAGCTGTTAACTGTGGCCGAAGAATGTTATCGCCGTACCCAAACACAAAACAGAGCACGCACCACACATTTTATGCAGCATTTCCAAGTTTTCGGAAAATACGAAAAACATGGACGCGAATTATCGTATATCTTGTACACATATATTGTGAATCACACAAAAAAAGATGTGTGGATAGCGTATGAAACCCTCCACTTGTGAATTTGTTTTTTGCAGGTCACATATAATTGTATTGTTTGATGAATTTTTTGCACAAGATATGACAACTGGTACATATGATTTTTTAGTTTATTTTTAACTTCGAGAAAAATGCAACAACGAGTGGGCGCCCCACTAGCCGTGAAATATCCGCATACGTTGTTTTATATTTCAAAGGAACCTGGTGAAACTTCACCCTTAACTCCCCTCTCAAACGCCGGAAATAAGGTCTCTAGTGTCTTTTCCTGAGTTGTTCTCACGCTAGAAATAGCATAGCATCTTATCAATAGCATAGCACCTTTGTGGCAGAGTGACAAGAATCGAAGCCTATTTGACCAGCATGCCTATCTACCATTCATTTCATGTATAGAGATTCTCTAAAACAAATGTTGGGAGGATGGAGAAATCTATTAGAAGTTATTTTTGTCCAATAAAATGGAACTAAGAAGAAGTATCACATGGTTAGATGGCCTGTTATATGCGGATAAAAAAGGTGGGCTAGGTATTCATAATCTAGAGAACTTTAATGACAACTTACTCTGCAAGTGGTGTAGAATTTGGAGAATAGAGGGGATGTGGCAAGATATAGGTGGGCTAGGGATTCAGAATCTGGAGAGGTTTTAGCTAAAAATTTCAAGAGAGAAGTTGAACATGGTGAACTTTTCATAGATTGATGATTCTCCTATGTGGAAGTGGACTAAGTGTGGAAAGTTTAATGTAAAATTTATATATGCTCACTTGTCTAATGTGTGTCCTGGTAGATCCTTAAAGCATCTATGAAAAGTTAAAATCCTTTTAAAATTTAAGATTCGGCTATGGCCCATTTGGCACAATGCCATTGCAACAGGGAAAATAGTACGACAAGAGGAATTGGACTGGTGACTCTACATGTATCTTCAGTCCCAAACATGAAAACATTAACGATCTCTTTTTTTGATTGTTCGACAACAAAATGTATAAGCTCACGAAGCGAACTGGTGCAGGTAAGCCTACCCCACAACAATTCCAACAAAGAAGACTCATTGCCGTAGTGGCGCCCGTCGAGGGAGCCTGCCTTACATGAGTTCTGGTATTGTTCTTTGCACCCATACTTGATCTCTTTGGAGGTTGCTGTAAGTGCATCTAGTGCCCCTTAGTGATTTTGGTGTATTGAAGACTTATAGGTTAAGGGACTAATGTGTTTTTGAGTGTACACAGGTATATAAGTCTATGAGGAGTTTGATATTTTCAGAGAAAGTCGACCCCTAAAAATGAGGTTCTTCGACTGAAGACTTTAGATTTCTGAAGACTTTCTGAAGACTTTGAAAGTGAAGAAATTGGTGCAATCCTGAAGACTTGGTATACATTCGAGGAACATGAAGCATGAAGACTTCTGTTTTAGTAGTTTCATTTTCTCTTTCTTGAGTCATAGGAAACACCGTACTGTTAAAGGGGGTCGAGGAAATACTAAGGAAAAATTTTCAAGTGATGCTCAACTCAAAATCCTACACCTACCAATCCCTTCGAGTGAAGCCATTGGAAATCTCATACAGTTCAGTCATATTCTTCAGTGACAGAGACGAAGTTCTTCTGGTCTCTGAGGAATTTGCTCTGACTGAGGAGTTAGGAATTCGCCAGTGCGGATTGCCTACATAGTGAGGAACATGATAGCCTTGAGGAATTTGATACTCAAAATTCCGACCGTTGCTGTGTTATGCGCCAGCTGTCCCAAGATATCTACCCACCTAACGGTCATATCATTGAAGGGCATTTATGTTTTATCATGTCGGGCTGCTTCCTAGGCTATAAATAGCCGCCCCCTACAACCACTAGCTGGTTGGCTGCTCCGAGAGAAACTGACACTTGTCATTTGAGAGCATCCCATCCTTCGAGGACTTTGAGCGAAAATCATCAAGTGAGAAAAACCCAAACCCAACACCTACAAACCCCAAGTGATTGAGCATCACTGAAGAGATTGATCCTGCGTGGATCTGACGCTTGTTATCTTTGAAGACTGTGCTTCTTCCAGACGGTTAGGCGTCAAGGTCTAGAGCATCCAAGAGGAATTGTGGATCGCCGAGTGACCAAGTTTGTGAAGGTTCGGAAGCCGCCTGAAGACTTACCACGAGTGATTGGCGCGAGGTCTGTGTGACCTTAGCTCAAGGGGAATACGGTGAGGACTGAGTGTTCTGTACTGCGTGTTCAGAACTGGGTGTCCGAGACTGTGTGTCCTCAGGTTTAAATACCTAGCCGCCCTAACCAGATGTACAACTGTCACAGCAGTTGGAACTGGTCTACCAAATCATTGTCTTCACCAAACTCACTGGTTCTATTTCCTCAACTCTTTCATTTCCTCATAACTGTGTTGAGTGCTTGTTCGTATCTGTGTCTGAAGACTTTGACTGAAGACTTTCTCAATTTCCTCAGTTCAATTTCTTCAGTCAGTTTGTCTTCATCCTGTGTTATCCTGTGCTTACGCTTTCGGTACTCTGTGCTTATCTTCATTTCATCATAATGACTATGCTTGTGTTCTGTTATGTTTCCTTTTGAGTACTTATTCCGCTGCTAGTAGTTCTTCGCTAAGGAATTTCCTCACCTACAAAGTCCTCAGTGAAGAATTCATAAAAATCGCCTATTCACCCCCCTCTAGTCGATATAACGCACTTTCAATTGGTATCAGAGCAAGGTATTCCCTTGTTCTGTGTGATTTTGGTTTAACCGTCTGGAGTTTTAGTTATGTCGACTGCAGGTATGAAGAAAGTGACATGCCCCATCTTTGACGGTCACGAGTATCCCAAGTGGAAGGCCATGATGAAGAAGCGCCTCATGGCGATGAACAGCGAGTTGTGGACCGTCGCTGAGATTGGTCTGACCGATCTGTGCAAGATGGCGGAAGCTGATGACATTCGCAAGTACACTCTTCTCAACCTCACGGCGAAGGACGTCATCTGCTCCTGTCTGTCTCAAAATCAGTTCAGGAATATCATGCATCTCGATCATGCGAAGCTTATCTGGGACCGTCTCTCTGAGGTCTATGAAGGTCATTGAACCTGTCATGATCCTTGGTTTGAGGACTTTAAAGAATCTCTCAAAGCAATGACATTCGAACCAGAATCATCATCTTCTGCATCATGCCTTATGGAGAAAGATGCTAAGGTAACCGAATGCTACCTATCTGAGTCTAGTGATGATGAATCTGGTGATGAATTTGGACCCAGCTATGTCAAACTTGCTTCCCTTTCCACTAAACAATAAAGAGCTTTGGAAAAAGTTCAATACATGCTAAATAAGAGCGATGATATGTTGGGTGAAGAAATGGATTAGTCAAAAGCTTTGGCTGAAAGTCTTCAGAGACTTCATACTAAGTATGACACCCTTCAAGATCATCATAACACTCTCTTATCTGATCATGAGAAGCTTTCTTATGAATTTCTTCAAAGAAATCAAGACCTTGAGAAGCTAAGAGTGAGTTATGAAGATCTTCAGAAGGAGCGTGATTCATTACTTGCTCAACAAATCAGCGCTTCTCGGGAAGAATTTGTTCCTCCATGCTTGAAGTGCATTGAACGTGAATCTGCTAATTCTTCACCTGAATGTTCAAATGCTGCTAATGTTTTAAATTCTTCACATGCCTCTGCTATCACTAATTCCTCATCTGAGGACACTGCTAGTATCACTAACGATGCAGGGCTGAAGGAATTGTACATGACAGGCATGTGCAAAAGCCTCAAAGAGCATCATACTCTTTGTGATGTGCTTAAAAAGCAGATCCTCAACAGGAACCCTAGGAAAGAGGGTATTGCCTTTGAGAGGAAATTCAATGCTGATGGTACATATTGGAAGCCTGAGTAGTACCCCAAAACCTCATGGGTTGCTGCAAAGGGACCTCGAGTTGATCCATCTAACTTATCTGGCTTTGCATGTGAATCTCCTCGTTCTGATGATGAGTCATTTGACTCCAACTATAAACTGTTCAAAAATCAGAATGGTGAAATATTTGCTAAATATGTTGGCACTAACTGCAGGAACGGTCCTCCTATGAAGAAAATCTGGGTTCCCAAAAGGTGCCTTGAAAGTCTTCAGGTGAATGTCCTCAGGACACCACCTGTGAAGAATAGGAACCCCAGATCAAATTCTTCATATGGACCAAATTCCTCAAAAGGATCAAAGTCCTCATATGAATATCATCATGCTAACAACTCTGTTTCGCAGGGAAGAGCTAAGGGCTATGAATATGAGCATTATTCTTCTAATCATTATGTTCATAAGTCCTCGAACAATTTCTCTACTTATTCATATGCTTATCCTAACCCCTCTTATGTGAAACGAAATGGACTGGCTTCTATGCCACCTTTCTCGTATGGAGCTCGCAGAGTGATGAACTCTTTGCCACCCCTTCAGATGTGGGTGATGAAGAAAAAGAACTAATCTCTTCTACAAGGTCAGGTCTCCAGACGTACGTAATCGTCTGAAGAATTTGCTGGAGACCTGAATATGCCTGAAAGGACGTAGGCCAATCATGAAGAAATGAACTTTCATTTCTCACATCCTCATACTACTTTGTCTATTCTGTTGCTTGATGAAATCGATCTGATGAATTTATGTCATATTCTTCACTGATGAAGTATATGAGTTCGTAAGTTGCACTAATTCATCTGCAGGATGATCAACCCAAAGCCACTGAGTGGGTCCTCGATAGTGGATGTACAAATCACATGACTGGTGACAAGAATCTATTGATGGATGCTCCCTTATCACCATCGCATCTGAAGCATATCATCTTCGCTGACAAAGGCAAAAGTTAGGTATTGGGTCTAGGTAAGGTTGCGATCACAAAGGATCGACACATGGACAAAGTCATGCTTGTCAAGTCCTTAGGATATGATAAGTCTCCAACGTATCTAGAATTTTTGATTGCTCCATGCTATATTATCTACTGTTTTGGATGTTTACGGGCTTTATTATACACTTTAATATCATTTTTGGGACTAACCTATTAACCCAGAGCTCAGTGCCAGTTTCTGTTTTTACCTTGTTTTAGAATATCGCAGAAAAGGAAAACTAAACGGAGTCAAATTGACCTGAAACTTCAGGGAACTTATTTTTGGATCAGAAGAAGCCCAGAAGACTTGGATTGCACGTCAGGGGATCTATGAGGAGGCCACGAGGCAGGGGGCGCGCCCACCCCCTCTGGGCGCACCCTCCACCCTCGTGGGCCCCTCGTGGCCCCCCTGACATACTTCTTCCACCTATATATCTCCATATACCCTAAAACTACCGGGAAGCACAATAGATCGGGAGTTCCACCGCCAGAAGCCTTCGTAGCCACCGAAAGCCAATCTAGACCCGTTTCAGCTCCCTGTCGGAGGGGGAATCCCTCTCCGGTGGCCATCTTCATCATCCCGGTGGTCTCCATGACGAGGAGGGAGTAGTTCTCCCTCGGGGCTGAGGGTATGTACCAGTAGCTATGTGTTTGATCTCTCTCTCTCTCTCTCTCTCTCGTGTTCTTGATTTGGCACGATCTTGATATATCGCGAGCTTTACTATTATAGTTGGATCTTATGTTTCTCCTCCCCCTCTACTCTCTTGTAATGGATTGAGTTTCCCCTTTGAAGTTATCTTATCGGATTAAGTCTTTAAAGATTTGAGAACACTTGATGTATGTCTTGCCGTGCGTATCTGTGGTGACAATGGGATACCACATGATTCACTTGATGTATGTTTTGGTGATCAACTTGCGGGTTCCGCCCATGAACCTATGCATAGGGGTTGACACACGTTTTCGTCGTGATTCTCCGATAGAACTTTGGGGCACTCATTGAGGTCCTTTGTGTTGGTTGAATAGATGAATCTGAGATTGTGTGATGCATATCGTGTAATCATACCCACGGATACTTGAGGTGGCATTGGACTATGTAGGTGACATTAGGGTTTTGGTTGATTTGTATCTTAAGGTGTTATTCTAGTACGAACTCTAGGGCTGTTTGTGACACTTATAGGAATAGCACAACGGATTGATTGGAAAGAATAACTTTGAGGTGGTTTTGTACCCTACCATAATCTCTTCGTTTGTTCTCCGCTATTAGTGACTTTGGAGTGAGTCTTTGTTGCATGTTGAGGGATAGTTATATGATCCAATTATGCTATTATTGTTGAGAGAACTTGCACTAGCGAAAGTATGATCCCTAGGCCTTGTTTCAACGCATTGCAATACCGTTTGTGCTCACTTTTATCATTAGTTACCTTGTTGTTTTTATATTTTTTTCAGATTACAAAAATAGTGCACCTGTACCACTATTATCATCCATATACCACTTGTATCACCATCTCTTTGCCGAACTAGTGCACCTGTACAATTTACCATTGTATTGGGTGTGTTGGGGACACAAGAGACTCTTTGTTATTTGGTTGCAGGGTTGCTTGAGAGAGACCATCTCCATCTTATGCCTCCTACAGATTGATAAACCTTAGGTCATCCACTTGAGGGAAATTTGCTACTGTCCTACAAACCTCTGCACTTGGAGGCCCAACAACGTCTACAAGAAGAAGGTTGTGTAGTAGACATCAAGCTCTTTTCTGGCGCCGTTGCCGGGGAGGTTAGTGCTTGAAGGTATATCTTTAGATCTTGCGGTCGAATCTTTTTGTTTCTTGTTTTAGCACTAGTCTAGTTTATAAAAGAAAACTATAAAAAATGGAATTGAGTTTACCTCATATGCTTTATCTTTTTAATATCTTTCGTGAGTATGATGGGAAGGAAAATTTTGCTAAGGTGCTAGAGGAAGAAGTCTATAAAATGTTTGGCACTAAATCTTTGAATGATGAGCATGATTGCAATGTTTTTAGTATGAATTCCTTGAATATCTATGATGCTAATGATATGCAAAGCCACAAGCTTGGGGAAGCTATGTTTGATGAAGATGATATTTTTTGTCCCCCAAGTTTTGATGCTATAAAGAATAATGATATCCATGAAACTTGTCATCATGATTTTAGTTTTCAATTGGATTATACCTCACATGATAATTATTTTGTTGAACTTGCTCCCACTACTATTCATGAGAAGAAATTTGCTTATGTGGAGAATAATAAAATTTCTATGCTTGTAGACCATGAAAAGAATGCTTTATGTGATAGTTATATTGTTGAATTCATTCATGATGCTACTGAAAATTATTATGAGGGAGGAATATATGCTTGTAGAAATTGCAATAATACCAATTTTCCTCTATATGTGCTTAAAGTTTTGAAGCTATGCTTGTTTTACCTTCCTATGCAAGTTAATTCTTGTTCCCATAAGTTGTTTGCTCAAAAAATCCCTATGCATAGGAAGTGGGTTAGACTTAAATGTGCTAGTTATATTCTTCATGATGCTCTCTTTATGTTTCAATTCTTATCCTTTATGTGAGCATCATTGAAATCATCATGCCTAGCTAGGTGTGTTAAACGATAGCGCTTGTTGGGAGGCAACCCAATTTTATTTTTATACCTTGATTTTTGCTCCTGTTTAGTAATAAATAATTTACCTAGCCTCTGTTATTATTGAGTTTCTTGTGTTTAATTAGTGTTTGTGCCAAGTAGAACCGTTGGAAAGACTTGGGGAAAGTCTTGTTGATCATGCTGTAAAAAAACAGAAACTTTAGCGCTCACGAGAATTGATGCCATTTTTATTTGGAAAGTGCTATTTAGTTAATTATTTTTTAAGATGATTAATAGATAAATTCCTCTCGTCCAGAAATTTATTTGAGAATTTTATGAGTTCCAGAAGTATACGTTTGATCCAGATTACTACAGACTGTTCTGTTTTTGACAGATTCTGTTTTTCATGTGTTGTTTACTTATTTTGATGAATCTATGGCTAGTAAAATAGTTTATAAACCATAGAGAAGTTGGAATACAGTAGGTTTAACACCAATATAAATAAAGAATGAGTTCATTACAGTATCTTGAAGTGGTGATTTATTTTCTTATACTAACGGAGCTTACGAGTTTTCTGTTAAGTTTTGTGTTGTGAAGTTTTTAAGTTTTGGGTAAGGATTCGATGGACTATGGAATAAGGAGTGAAAAGAGCCTAATATTTGGGATTCCCAAGGCACCCCAAGGTAATATTCAAGGATGACCAAGAGCCTAAGCTTGGGGATGCCCCGGAAGACATCCCCTCTTTCGTCTTTGTTCATCGGTAACTTTACTTGGAGCTATATTTTTATTCGCCACATGATATGTGTTTTGCTTGGAGCATCAATTTATTTTGTTAATATTTTCTTGCTGTTATTTAGAACAATGTTTTGCATCTTTTATTTCAATAAAAGTGGCATTGATAGCCTTTACTATGCCTATTTTAGAAGTCCACATGTTGCTGTTTGAAAACAGAAAGTTTACCGCTATTGCAATAATTCCCTAGAAAAGTAAGAATGTGATAAAATGTTGAAACCTTTTGCATATTAAGCTCTGATAAATTTACTACGGTGGGAATTTTCTTTCATAATTTTTGAAGCTAGGGAAGTATGGATCTTGCTGCACTCTTCACAGACTGTCCTGTTTACGCATATTGCTGTTATGTTTGCATATGTTTGCTTCTTTAATGATTATATTTGAGGATTGGACTATTAAATATGCAGAGGCATTTAGTATGCAATGTTGAATAATAATTTTATTTATTTTCTACAGTAGAGTATGATAAGGTTTTTGCAATGGTTTATACTAACTTATCTCATGAGTCCTTGTTGAGTTTTGTGTGGATGAAGCTTTAGAAATTTAGGGAGACCGTGATATGAGAGGAATTAAGGAGACACAAAAGCTCAAGCTTGGGGATGTCCAAGGCACCCCAAGATAATATTTCAAGAAGTCTCAAGCGTCTAAGCTTGGGGATGCCCCGGTTGGCATCCCACCTTTCTTCTTCAACAACTATCGGTTAGTTTCGGTTGATCCTAGGTTTTTGCTTCTTCACATGATGTTTGCCATTCTTAGAATGTCATTTTATTTTGCTTTTCTTGCTGTTTGAATAAAATACCAAGATCTGAAATTATTAAATGTTAGAGAGTCTTCACATAGTTGCATAATTATTCGACTACTCATTGATCTTCACTTATATCTTTCGGAGTAGTTTGTCGTTTGCTCTAGTGCTTCACTTATATCCTTTTAGAGCACGGTGGTGGTTTTATTTTTGTAGCGACCAGACCTCAAACAGTCTGATCTCTGTGCTCCGGTGTCATCCCTGGATCAGTAATGCTGACACCACACAGTACTCGAAGGATTTATAACAGAGTAGCAATCACACACTTATTACATTGAGTGTCTCAAGAGAACTTATTACAATAAATATGGCTTAAGGCCATCTAATAACGATAACAACGGAAGGCTTGGAAGATAAGTGAGTCCATCAACTCCAACAGCATCACTGAGTATAGAACCGCGACCTAAAACTCCTTAATCGTCGTCTGAAAAGTCTGCAACATTAACGTTGTAGCCCGAAAACGGGTCAGCACATGGAATATGCTGGCAAGGTAACACATAGAGAGTAATGGAATGAAACAATTATACTATATGCATATTTGGCTGGTGGAAAGCTTTATGGTTACAGTTTTGCATAAAGCCAATTTTTCCCTACTTCAAAGGAATAAATTTATTTAACTATCATGGTAGTTGTTAAACATTGAGAATGGTTGACAGCATTCTCAATCCCAATTAAGCATCATCATTAAACATAACCCAATAAAATTAATTTAGAATAACATGTTGAGATTCACATGATAATCCAAGTACTAGATACTCAAGATGTCCATAACCGGGGACACAGCTAACCATGATTAGTTTATTATACTCTGCAGAGGTTTGCGCACTTTTCCCCACAAGACTCGATCGCCTCCGTTTGGTTTCTCGCACTACAAGGTGTTTGAGAAGACGGATGACCGAGACATAGTCTTTCAGAAGCGCTAGCACCTTACAATCGGGTAGACCGTACCACCTACATCCCCTACATTTGCTAGTCTACCACTGTAAGAGTTCGCACGAGTTAGTTAACTATGCTAGAGCCCATAATAGCTTGTGACCGCACACGGAAGTTTCTAGTATGAATAGTCTCATGATCCCTTTGAGCCTGGGTGGCGGTCCAAAAGAAAACAGGCAAATCCTGGAATACCCAGGTGCCTTAATCCACCCAGATGTGTGTTTAAGTTGCCACCTTAGATAAACCATTAATTAACAAAACTCACATCTGTCATGGATATCACTCACCCAATCCACGTCTACTAGCATAGCATGGCATAATAAGCAAACGTAGAAGTAACTCTCAAAGGTTTGATAATAAACAGATAATAGGTACTACCTCAACTACTTCCCATCCCACAATTTAGTTAGATCCTAATCATGCAACATGTGAGGATTGATCTAATGCAATAAAACTGGGTAGTAGTAAAGGTATGATCAAAGTGTTACTTGCCTTGCTGATGATCCGCGAAACCTAGAGATTCGAAGTAACAAGCGGCGCACTCCGGGTATTCTATCGCAGACAAACAAACAAGCATACAATAAGTACTCATCTAATGCACAGGTAAAACTCAAATTAAGAGATCTAACCAGAAGGTTCAACTTAAGAACTCCGGTTGGCAAAAAGAATCAAATCGAACGAAGCAACGAAAGTCAAACGGCGAAAGAAAACAAGTTCGTTCTACTAATCTGGATCTAGGGCAAATTTTACAGTAGCAAAATCTTGTTTAAGTTGGTTAAACGGATAAAGGGTTTCGAGACGAAACTCCAGGCGCTTGAATCGCCTGATTCCGATGAACGAGCGAAAAGTTATACTAGAACGAAAATCGGATCAGGAATCACGATCAGAAAAATCGTGGATTTAATCCGAGAAAAAGAAAAACAACGAACGTTCGCTAGAACGAACGAACGGACGATCGCTCACTATTTAAATAAACCAGAAAAATCGATCTATTTAAAAAAAACTGAATCTAAAAAAAACGACGGAAAAACCGACGAAAACCGATCTATTTTTTTAAAAAAACCGATGGCACGGAAGTCGAGGCATGGCGAACCTCGGGCGGCGGAAATCCGGCGGCAGCGGCGGCGGCGCGTGGGGCACAGGGCGGCTAGGGTTTGCTGGGGCTGGGGCTGGGCCTCTCCCCGGCTTATAAAGCCCGCCCGGGCCGGTGTCCAGGTCGGACACGGCCCGTAGGTCGGTGCGCATTTTTTTATAATTTCGCTCTGAAGAAAAATAAAAAGAAATACTAAACAGACTCCAAAAATTCCGAAATAAATTTTCACGGGCTTCTAAAATCAAGCTGCACAAGGTGAACATTTATTTGGGACCTAAATGCAATTTTGAAAAATGCACATTTTTCCTAAATTCAAATAAAACACTGAAAAAACTCCGAAATAAAAGCTTATTTGATTTTATTATTAAATCCTCAATATTTCTTTATTTTGGGAAAGTCATTTTATTCCCTCTCTCATATTTTTGTAGTAGAAATAATTGATGATAAAATAAATAAAATCAAATGATCCTATTCTCAAAATTTGAGAAAACTCAAATATGAAAATAACGAAATCCCCAACTCTCTCCGTGGGTCATTGAGTTGCGTAGAATTTCTAGGATCAACCAAAATGCAAAATAAAATATGATATGCATAGATGATCTAATGTATAACATTCCAAATTGGAAATTTGGGATGTTACAAACCTACCCCCCTTAAGATGAATCTCGCCCTCGAGATTCGGGTTGGCTAGAAAATAGGTGAGGGTGGTCCTTGAGCAAATCTTCCTCTCGTTCCCAGGTGGCTTCATCCTCTGTGTGGTGGCTCCACTGAACTTTAAAAACTTGATAACCTTGCTGCGAGTGACTCGACTGGCAAATTCGAGGATCTTAATTGGTTTCTCTTTGTAGGTCAAATCGTTATCCAACTGAATAGTTTCCAAAGGCACTGTATCTCTCAACGGTATGTCAGCCATCTCCGTGTGACATTTCTTTAACTGAGAAACATGGAACACATCATGAACTCCTGACAATCCTTCAGGCAATTCCAACTTGTAGGCCACTTCTCCCATACGTTTCAAAACTCGATAGGGTCCTACAAATCATGGCGCTAACTTCCCTTTAACTCCAAAACGCTTTGTTCCCCGAAGTGGAGATACTCGAAGATAAGCTCTATCTCTGACTTCGTAAACTGTCTCCTTGCGTTTAGAATCTGCATAGCTCTTTTGTCTGTACTGGGCTACCTTGAGCCTATCGCGAATCAACTTCACCTTCTGTTCAGACTCTTTAATCAAGTCAGGTCCAAACAATTGGCGGTCTCCAACTTCGTCCCATGACAACGGTGTCCTGCACCTCCTTCCGTACAAGGCTTTGAAAGGGGCCATCTTTAAACTGGTTTGATAACTGTTGTTGTAAGAGAACTCTGCATATGGCAAATTATCGTCCCAACTAGATTCATAATCTAGCGCACAAGCTCTCAGCATATCCTCCAAAATCTGATTGACTCTCTCGGTCTGTCCATCTGTCTGTGGATGAAAAGCTGTACTGAATTCTAGCCTGGTACCCAAAGTTTCGTGCAACTGCTTCCAGAACTTTGAGGTAAACTGGGTTCCTCTATCTGATACGATACTCCTCGAAACTCCATGCAGACATACGATCCTAGTCGTGTATATCTTTGCCAACTTAGCACTGGTGTAAGTGGTCTTTACCGGGATGAAATGAGCGACCTTCGTCAATCGATCAACTACAACCCAAATCGAGTCATAGCCTGAACGAGTCCTGGGCAATCCCGTGATAAAATCCATGCCTAGCTTATCCCACTTCCATTTGGGTATCGGCAATGGTTGTAACAATCCTGCTGGCTTCTGATGCTCTGCCTTTACTCTCTGACATACATCACAAACTACTACATACTCCGCAATATCCTTCTTCATTCCGGTCCATCAGAAAATATCTTTCAAATCCAAATACATCTTGGTATTTCCTGGATGAATTGAATATGGTGAATCGTGTGCCTCTTGCAGAATCAACTTCCTAATCTCCGGGTCATTGGGCACATAAACACGGTTTTTAAACCATAGGGTGTCGTGCTCATCCTCACGAAATCCTTTAGCTTTTCCTTTACTCGGTTTCTCCTTTATAGCGGCAATCTCTTTGTCAGTTTTCTGAACTTCCCTGATTCTATCCATCAAAGTTGACTGAATCTCCAATGCTACTACATAGCCTCTCGAAACTATTTCCACACATAGTTCATGAAGATTTTCTGCTAACTCCTTGGGTATTTCTCCCGTCATTAGCATATTGACATGGCTCTTACGGCTTAATGCGTCAGCTACTACATTAGCCTTTCCGGGGTGATAATGCAATTTCATATCATAATCCTTGATAAGCTCCAACCATCTCCTTTGTCTGAGATTCAACTCCTTCTGGGTGAAAATGTACTTCAAACTCTTATGATCCGTGTACACCTCACAATGATTTCCAATGAGGAAATGCCTCCATGTTTTCAAAGCATGCACTACGGCTGCTAACTCCAAATCATGCGTGGCATAATTTAACTCATGAGGCTTCAGTTGTCTTGAGGCATATGAAACAACTCTCCCTTCCTGCATAAGCACTGCTCCAAGTCCTCGACGTGAAGCGTCGCAATACACCTCATAATCTTTGGTCTGGTCTGGCAAAATCAACACTGGTGAGGTAACCAAACGTTTCTTCAACTCTTGGAAACTAGCCTCACATTCCTCCGTCCATATGAACTTGGTATCTTTCTTTAAAAACTCCGTCATAGGCTTCGCAATCTTTGAGAAATTCTTAATAAATCTCCGGTAGTATCCCGCGAGTCCAAGAAAACTCCGGATCTCTCCAACTGTTGTTGGGGCTTCCCACTTGGTCACGGTTTCAACTTTAGTGGGATTAACTGCTATACCTTCTCCAGATATAACGTGTCCGAGGAATCCTACTTCCTTCAACCAAAACTC
Source organism: Triticum dicoccoides (assembly GCF_002162155.2). NCBI lineage: Eukaryota > Viridiplantae > Streptophyta > Magnoliopsida > Poales > Poaceae > Triticum > Triticum dicoccoides. The sequence goes on from NC_041380.1 coordinate 389,331,873, forward strand.
ACATTTGCTGAACTTGGCATATAATTGATGTTTTCTGAGCTTTCCAAGTACCAAACGCAAATGCTCCTTATGTTCCTCTTCATTCTTCGAATAAACCAGGATATCATCAATGAACACTACGACGAACTTATCCAAAAACTCCATAAACACTTTGTTCATCATGTTCATAAAATAGGCAGGTGCGTTAGTCAGACCAAATGACATAACGGTATACTCATACAGCCCGTACCTGGTGGTAAAAGCTGTCTTAGGTATATCCTGTTCTCGAATCTTCAACTGGTGGTATCCTGATCGCAGATCGATCTTGGAAAATACCTTAGATCCTTGCAATCGATCAAACAGATCGTTGATCATTAGTAGTGGGTACTTGTTCTTGATCGTTACTTCATTCAATCCTCGATAATCAACAACCATCCTTAACGATCCATCATTCTTCTCCACTAGAAGTACTGGCGATCCCCAAGGCGAAGAACTTGGGCGAATATATCCTTTATCCAGTAACTCCTTAATCTGCTTCTTAATTTCCACCAAATCCTTTGCTGGCATCCTATATGGTCTCTTAGATATTGGCCCTGTGCCTGGCAATAGCTCAATCAAAAACTCAATATCTCTATCCGTTGGCATGCCTGGCAACTCTTCTGGAAATACTTCAGGAAAATCCCTTACCACTGGTACTTCCTCCTGCACAACTCCTGTTAAGCAATTTACTTGGGTCCTCTTTGGCACATGTCAGGATACATACTTGATCCTTCTCCCTTCTGGGGTGGTAAGCAAAATTGACTTACTAGCACATTCAATATTCCCTTCATACTTTGATAACCAATCCATGCCTAATATCACATCCAATCCTTGGGATTCCAATACTATTAGGTCTGTGGGAAAAACATAGTTACCAATCCTTAATGGTAACCGATCACACCATAGACTAGCCACATACTCTGCTCCAGGCGAGGTTACTAACATGGGTGACCTAAGGACTTGGGTTGATAGGTTATACTTATCCACAAATCCCCTTGAGATGTATGAATGCAATGCACCAGTATAAAAAAGAACGAGTGCAGTAAATGACTTAACCAAAAACTTACCTATTACTGCATCGGGCTGAGCTTCAACCTCCTCCACGCTAACGTGGTTCACCTGTCCCCTGTTGAAAGGGTTCGGCTTCTTCCCAGAACTTCCATTGCCATTTTGGCCTTTAGGACATTCATTGGCATAATGTCCGGTCTTCTGACACTTAAAGCAAGTGACTTGGCTCAGGTCCTTCTTGGCTGGGGTTGACGGGTTGGTGCGATTCTGGCCGTTGCTTCCTCCATTGCCATTACCATTCTTGGTGCCATTGTGGTTGTGCGAGCTACCTCCTCCATGGGTATGCTGAAAATGTCCTCCCGGTCTAGGGGTAAAACGTGGCTTCTGCTGAGCTCCTGAATTGTACTTCCCTTGTCCATACTTCCTCTTGCGATTCTCAATTTGCTGCTGCTTCCCTTCAATCATAAGAGCACGATCTACCAACTCCTGGTAGTTGTTGAAGGTGGCTACCATCAACTACATGCTCAACTCATCATTCAGTCCTTCCAGAAACTTCTCCTGCTTAGCTGCATCCGAAGCGACGTCATCTGGTGCATAACGTGCTAACTTACTAAAATCCTCCACATACTGGCCAACTGTCCGTCCTCCTTGGCGCAAGTTGCGAAACTCACGCTTCTGCATGGCCATAGCTCCTGCTGAAACTGGTCCCATGTGACAGTGTCGACAGGGAAAGTGGCTGTGAAATTCTCCCACCATGATGGTGCGGGTCCTTCTAGCTGATGTGCGGCAAACTTCACCTTCTCCGCATCTGTGCATCCTGCTGTGGTCAACTCCCTAGCTGTCTTGCGGAGCCAATCATCTGCTACTATCGGCTTGGTGCTACTGGAAAACACCAGCGGATTCAGCCTAAGAAAACAGGCTAAGTGGTCAACAGGTGGTGGTGGTGGTGGTGGGTTGTTGTTGTTGTTCCCCTAATTTTGATTCTGGACTAGCAACTGCATCAATGTGTTCTGCTGCTGGATCAACTAGGTGAGCTCCGGTGGAAAGGCAAATCCGGGGTCACGTCTCGGAGGCATCTGAGGGGTTTAGAAAAGATGAGATGTAAGAATAGAGGGGGTCTAAAGAGAAAACACTACCCATATGCACATGAGGCAAAAGCAAACAATTCACTTCATTCAATCAAATAAGGGCATACAATCGATCTATCTATCGCAAAAGTGCTTGGACTACTATATTTACATGGTGGACTACTACTACTGATGAGGTGGTCTACTAGAAATATTCTTCGGTTGCAGACTCCATGATATCTGCTCCAGCTTCATCAACATAGTCATCATCGCTACTATCTGGATCCGAGTCGGTGCCGCCGATGATGATGTAGTCTTTCGGGCTAATCTCCTTGGGTTCTTCGTCTTCATCTACTGGCGTAGGGCCTCCCATAAATATCCCGATCTTCATGATTAGGTCGTCATTCTTATCTACCAATACTTTAATTTCTTCTTCATAATCTTCACGTGTAGCCTTGAGTTCCTCCAGTTCCTTGATTCTTGTCCTTGCCTTCTTCAGGTCTATCATGTCGGCGCACATCTGGTTCTCCTGTCGTCGAATGTGCTGGTTTAACTACTGGATAAAAGCTGCAATTGATCTATCCTTCCTAGTGCTGATCATCTCCCAGTGCTCATCTCGGCGCCCACAAATCTGGTAGATAGTATCCTTGAGATCCTTGCGGTAGACTTCTCCAATGTGTCCCATGGCGATGTGAGCTGCCATGCTCTTTCCTAGACTCCAAGTTGGTGCATCAAAAGAAAACTCTATGGGCTCAGTGACTGGCATGAACGTCCTTCCTGGAACTTGCACTTGAATCATCCAGTGCTCTTCTTCAGGTAAAGTGGCGTTGTAGGTTCCGGTGAAGCTTGGTACTCCTATATTCAGGTATCTAGTGACTTCCTTCAAGTGACGTCCAAAGGGTGTATCTTCATCCGGTTGCGTGAACTTATTCCTTGCATCCGCCATCCTAAAGAGTAGAAAAGATGAGAAGTCAGAAGAGAAGAGAGTGAAAAGTGATCTAGGTTTTTAGCTTAGTGGTCGTGTCCTACAGTCAGCGTGTGCTCTGATACCATCTCTGTAGCGACCAGACCTCAAACAGTCTGATCTCTGTGCTCCGGTGTCATCCCTGGATCAGTAATGCTGACACCACACAGTACTCGGAGGATTTATAACAGAGTAGCAATCACACACTTATTATATCGAGTGTCTCAAGAGAACTTATTACAATAAATATGGCTTAAGGCCATCTAATAACGATAACAACGGAAGGCTTGGAAGATAAGTGAGTCCATCAACTCCAACAGCATCACTGAGTATAGAACCGCGACCTAAAACTCCTTAATCGTCATTTGAAAAGTCTGCAACATTAACGTTGCAGCCTGAAAACGGGTCAGCACATGGAATATGCTGGCAAGGTAACACATAGAGAGTAATGAAATGAAACAGCTATACTATATGCATATTTGGCTGGTGAAAAGCTCTATGGTTACAGTTTTGCGTAAAGCCAATTTTTCCCTACTTCAAAGGAATAAATTTATTTAACTATCATGGTAGTTGTTAAACATTGAGAATGGTTGACAGCATTCTCAATCCCAATTAAGCATCATCATTAAACATAACCCAACAAAATTAATTTAGAGTAACATGTTGAGATTCACATGATAATCCAAGTACTAGATACTCAAGATGTCCATAACCGGAGATATGGCTAACCATGATTAGTTTATTATACTCTGCAGAGGTTTGCACACTTTTCCCCACAAGACTCGATCGCCTCCGTTTGGTTTCTCGCACTACAAGGTGTTTGAGAAGACGGATGACCGAGACATAGTCTTTCAGAAGCGCTAGCACCTTACGATCGGGTAGACCGTACCACCTATATCCCCTACATCTGCTAGTCTACCACTGTAAGAGTTCGCACGACTTAGTCAACTATGCTAGAGCCCATAATAGCTTGTGGCTGCACACGGAAGTTTCTAGTATGAATAGTCTCATGATCCCTTTGAGCCTGGGTGGCGGTCCAAAAGAAAACAGGCAAGTCCTGGAATACCCAGGTGCCTCAATCCACCCAGATGTGTGTTTAAGTTGCCACCTTAGATAAACCATTAATTAACAAAACTCACATCTGTCATGGATATCACTCACCCAATCCACGTCTACTAGCATAGCATGGCATAATAAGCAAATGTAGAAGTAACTCCCAAAGGTTTAATAATAAACAGGTAATAGGTACTACCTCAACTACTTCCCATCCCACAATTTAGTTAGATCCTAATCATGCAACGTGTGAGGATTGATCTAATGCAATAAAACTGGGTAGTAGTAAAGGTATGATCAAAGTGTTACTTGCCTTGCTGATGATCCGCGAAACCTAGAGATTCGAAGTAACAAGCGGCGCACTCCGGGTATTCTATCACAGACAAACAAACAAGCATACAATAAGTACTCATCTAATGCATAGGTAAAACTCAAATTAAGAGATCTAACCAGAAGGTTCAACTAAAGAACTCTGGTTGGCAAAAAGAATCATATCAAACGAAGCAACGAAAGTTAAACGGCGAAAGAAAACAACTTCGTTCTAGTAATATGGATCTAGGGCAAATTTTATAGTAGCAAAATCTTGTTTAAGTTGGTTAAACGGATAGAGCATTTCGAGACGAAACTCCAGGCGCTTGAATCGCTTGATTCTGATGAACGAGAGAAAGTTTATACTAGAACGAAAATCGAATCAGGAATCGCGATCAGCAAAATTGCGGATTTAATCCGAGAAAAAGAAAAACGACGAACGTTCGCTAGAACGAACGAACGGACGAACGCTCACTATTTAAATAAACCGAAAAACCGATCTATTTAAAAAAACCAAATCTAAAAAAACCGACGGAAAAAATGATCCATTTTTTTTAAAAAAAATAAAAACCGATGGCATGGAAGTCGAGGCGCGGCGAACCTCGGGCGGCTGAAATCCGGCGGCGGCGGCAGCATCCGGCGGCGGCGGCGCGCAGCGGCGGCGGCGGCGTAGGCGAGCGGCGGCGGCGCGTGGGGCACGGGGCGGCTAGGGTTTGCTGGGGCTGGGGCTGGGCCTCTCCCCGACTTATAAAGCCCGCCCGGGCCGGTGTCCAGGTCGGACACGTCCCGTAGGTCGGTGCGCATTTTTTTATAATTTCGCTCAGAAGAAAAATAAAAAGAAATACTAAACAGACTCCAAAAGTTCTGAAATAAATTTTCACGGGCTTCTAAAATCAAGCCGCACAAGGTGAACATTTATTTGGGACCTAAATGCAATTTTGAAAAACGCATATTTTTCCTAAATTCAAATAAAACACCAAAAAAACTCTGAAATAAAATTTTATTTGATTTAATTATTAAATCCTCAATATTTCTTTATTTTGGGAAAGTCATTTTATTCCCTCTCTCATATTTTTGTAGTAGAAATAACTGATGATAAAATAAATAAAATCAAATTATCCTATTCTCAAAATTTGAGAAAACTCAAATGTGAAAATAACGAAATCCCCAACTCTCTCCGTGGGTCATTGAGTTGCGTAGAATTTCTAGGATCAACCAAAATGCAAAATAAAATATGATATGCATAGATGATCTAATGTATAACATTCCAAATTGGAAATTTGGGATGTTACAATTCTGTAGAAATAGATGAACTCTAATGCTTCACTTAGATTATTTTGAGAGTCTTAAATAGCATGGTAGTTTGCTTAAAAATCCTAATATGCTAGGTATTCAAGATTAGTAAAATTTTCTTATGAGTGTTTTGAATACTAAGAGAAGTTTGATGCTTGATGATTGTTTTGAGATATGGAGGTAATTATATCAAAGTCGTGCTAGTTGAGTAGTTGTGAAATTGAGAAATACTTGTGTTGAAGTTTGCAAGTCCCGTAGAATGCACGTATGGTAAATGTTGTGTAACAAATTTGAAACATGAGGTGTTATTTGATTATCTTCCTTATGAGTGGCGGTCGGGGAGGAGCGATGGTATTTTCCTACCAATCTATCCCCCTAGGAGCATGCGCGTAGTGTCGAGGTTTTTGATGACTTGTAGATTTTTTCAATAAGTATGTGAGTTCTTTATGACTAAAGTTGAGTCCATGGATTATACGCACTCTCACCCTTCCATCATTGTTAGCCTCTTCGGTACCGTGCATTGCCCTTTCTCACATTGAGAGTTGGTGCAAACTTCGCCGGTGCATCCAAACCCCGTGATATGATATGCTCTTTCACACATAAACCTCCTTATATATTCCTCAAAACAGCCACCATACCTACCTATTATGGCATTTCCATGGTCATTCCGAGATATATTGCCATGCAACTTTCCACCATTCCATTTATCATGACACATTCATCATCGTCATATTGCTTAGCATGATCATGTAGTTGACATCGTATTTGTGGCAAAGCCACCATTCATAATTCTTTCATACATGTCACTCATGAGTCGTTGCATATCCCGGTACACCGCCGGAGGCATTCATATAGAGTCATACTTTGTTCTAGTATCGAGTTGTAATCATTGAGTTGTAAATAAAAAGAAGTGTGATGATCATCATTTTCTAGAGCATTGTCCCAAGTAAGGAATAAAAAAGGCCATAAAAAAGAGAAGGCCCAAACAAGAGAGAGAAGGCCCAAAAAAATGAGAGAAAAAGAGAGAAGGGACAATGCTACTATCCTTTGCCACACTTGTGGTTCAAAGTAGCACCATAATCTTCATGATAGAGAGTCTCTTGTTTTGTCACTTTGATATACTAGTGGGAGTTTTTCATTATAGAACTTGGCTTGTATATTCCAACAATGGGCCTCCTCAAGTGCCCTAGGTCTTCGTGAGCAAGCAAGTTGGATGCACACCCACTTAGTTTCTTTTGTTGAGCTTTCATACATTTATAGCTCTAGTGCATCCGTTGCATGGCAATCCCTACTCCTTGCATTAACATCAATCGATGGGCATCTCCATAGCTCATTGATTAGCCTCGTTGATGTGAGACTTTCTCCTTTTTGTCTTCTCCACATAACCGCCATCATCAATTCTATTCCACCCATAGTGCTATATCCATGGCTCGCGCTCATGTATTGCGTGAAGGTTTCTGAGTTTGAGATTACTAAAGTATGAAACAATTGCTTGGCTTGTCATCGGGGTTGTGCATGATGAGAGCATTCTTGTGTGACGAAAATGGAGCATGACTAAACTATATGATTTTGTAGGGATGAACTTTCTTTGGCCATGTTATTTCGAGAGGACATAATTGCTTAGTTAGTATGCTTGAAGTATTATTATTTTTATGTCAATATGAACTTTTATCTTGAATCTTTCGGATCTGAATATTCATGCCACAATTAAGAAGAATTACATTGAAATTATGCCAAGTAGCACTCCGCATCAAAAATTCTATTTTTATCATTTACCTACTCGAGGACGAGCAGGAATTAAGCTTGGGGATGCTGATATGTCTCCAACGTATCTATAATTTTTGATTGCTCCATGCTATATTATCTACTCTTTTGGATGTTTATGGGCTTTATTATACACTATTATATCATTTCTGGGAGTAACCTATTAACCCAGAGCCGAGTGTCAGTTTCTGTTTTTACCTTGTTTTAGAATATCGCAGAAAAGGAAAACCAAACGGAGTCCAATTGACCTGAAACTTCACGGAACTTATTTTTGGATCAGAAGAAGCCCAGAAGACTTGGAGTGCATGTCAGGGGATCTACGAGGAGGCCACGAGGCATGGGGGCGCGCCCACCCCCTCTGGGCGCGCCCTCCACCCTCGTGGGCCCCTCGTGGCCCCCCTGACATACTTCTTCCACCTATATATCTCCATATACCCTAAAACTACCGGGGAGCATAATAGATCAGGAGTTCCGCTGCTAGAAGCCTCCGTAGCCACCGAAAGCCAATCTAGACCCGTTCCGGCACCCTGCTGGAGGGGGAATCCCTCTCCGGTGGCGATCTTCATCATCCCGGTGCTCTCCATGACAAGGAGGGAGTAGTTCTCCCTCGGGGCTGAGGGTATGTACCAGTAGCTATATGTTTGATCTCTCTCTCTCTCTCTTGTGTTCTTGATTTGGCACGATCTTGATGTATCGCGAGCTTTGCTATTATAGTTGGGTCTTATATCCCCCCCCTCTACTCTCTTATAATGGATTGAGTTTCTCCTTTGAAGTTATCTTATCGGATTTAGTCTTTAAAAATTTGAGAACACTTGATGTATGTCTTGCCGTGCGTATCTGTGGTGACAATGGGATACCACGTGATTCACTTGATGTATGCTTTGGTGATCAACTTGCGGGTTCCGCCCATGAACCTATTCATAGGGGTTGGCACACGTTTTCGCCGTGATTCTCTGATAGAACTTTGGGGCACTCATTGAGGTCCTTTGTGTTGGTTGAATAGATGAATCTGAGATTGTGTGATGCATATCGTATAATCATACCCATGGATACTTGAGGTGACATTGGAGTATCTAGGTGACATTAGGGTTTTGGTTGATTTGTATCTTAAGGTGTTATTCTAGTACGAATTGTAGGTCTGTTTGTGACACTTATAGGAATAGCCCAACGGATTGATTGGAAAGAATAACTTTGAGGTGGTTTCGTACCCTACCATAATCTCTTCGTTTGTTCTCCGCTATTAGTGACTTTGGAGTGACTCTTTGTTGCATGTTGAGGGATAGTTATATGATCCAATTATGCTATTATTGTTGAGAGAACTTGCACTAGCGAAAGTATGAACCCTAGGCCTTGTTTCAACGCATTGCAATACCGTTTGTGCTCACTTTTATCATTAGTTACCTTGCTGTTTTTATATTTTCATATTACAAAAACTATTATCATCCATATACCACTTGTATCACCATCTCTTCGCCGAACTAGTGCACCTGTACAATTTACCATTGTATTGGGTATGTTGGGGACACAAGAGACTCTTTGTTATTTGGTTGCAGGGTTGCTTGAGAGAGACCATCTTCATCCTACGCCTGCTACGGATTGATAAACCTTAGGTCATCCACTTGAGATAATTTTGCTACTGTCGTACAAACCTCTGCACTTGGAGGCCCAACAACGTCTACAAGAGGAATGTTGTGTAGTAGACATCAGGATACAACCTCATGTCTGTCTCAATGCTTTGCGATCTTGATATGGTTGTTGTCTTTGGCAAGTACCGTTGTGTTGTGGTTATGGAAGCTGACAATTCCAAAGTCTTCGAAGGCTTTAGGAGAGGAGACATGTATATTGTTGATTTCTCTACAGGACCGCAACCAACCGTGTGTCTACTTGCAAAAGCTTCAGAAGGCTGGCTCTAGCATCGACGACTTGGTCATGCAGGCATGAGGAATTTGCACACGCTTGCAAAGAAGAAGCTTGTCATTGGCATCGAGAATGTCAAATTCCTCAAGGATCACTTATGCGGAGCCTGTGAAGCTGGGAAGATGACAAAGGCTAAGCATCCAGTGAAGACTATCATGACCACCACTCGTTCATTTGAATTGCTTCACATGGATCTCTTTGGTCCTAACCATTATTCTGCAGTCTCAAATGATGCATCTCAATATGGCTTTGTTATTGTTGATGATTACTCTCGATACACATGGGTACACATTATTACTTACAAACATGAAGTGCAGGAAGTCTTCAAACGATTTTCCTCGAGGGCTTCAACTAACTTTGGTGTGAAGATCAAGCAGATCAGAAGTGACAATGGAACTGAGTTCAATAATTCTGGTCTTGATGGCTATCTTGATGAACTTGGTATTACTCATGAGTTATCTGCTCCTTATACTCCTCAGCAGAATGGCGTAGTGGAGCGCAAGAACAGGACTCTTGCTAAGATGGTTCGCACTATGTTTGATGAATACAAAACGCCTCGTCGTTTCTGGATTGAGGCAATTGATACTGCATGCCACATCATCAACAGAGTATATCTTCACAAATTCTTCAAGAAGACTGCCTATGAACTCCTCACTGATAAGAAACCCAATGTAAGTTATTTCAAAGTCTTCGGTGCTAAATGTTGGATTATAGATCCTCATCACAAATCAAAATTTGCACCAAAAGTACATGAAGGTTTTATTCTTGGTTATGGAAAGGACTCGCACACCTACAGAGTTTTCAACAACGTTCTTCACAAGGTTATTGAAACTGTAGATGTGCGGTTCGATGAAACTAATGGCTCGCAAAAAGAGCATCTACCTACTGTGATAGATGAACCAGCACCTGAGAAAACTATCAAGTTCAAGGCTACTGAGGATGTCATTCCTACTGAAGAATCTGCTAAAGAATTCATTCCAGAACATGAAGAACGTCGAGCTAATGCACCCGAAGAAAATACTGAAGAAAATGGTGTTGAAGAAAATGCTGATCAAATTCCTCAACGACAACCAGCTCATCCTCGCGTTGCAAAAGAAGTGCAAGTTGAAAAGATCATCAATGACATTAAAGCGCCAGGTCCTCTCACACGCTCAAAATCTTCACATTTATCTAACTTTTATGGGCACTATGCTTTTGTCTCTATCACAGAACCCACTAAGGTAGATGAAGCATTTCTGGAGCCTGAGTGGATTCAGTTCATGCAAGAAGAATTACATCAGTTCGAGCTCAACAACGTCTGGGAACTGGTCAAACGTCCAGATCCTCGCAAGCACAATATCATTCGCACAAAATGGATCTATCACAATAAGCAAGACAAAAATGGCCTTGTGGTAAGGAATAAGGCACGACTTGTAGCTCAAGACTACACACAGGTTGAAGGAATTGATTTCGATGAAACTTTTGCACCTGTTGCTAGACTTGAGGGTATTCGCATATTACTTGCTTATGCTAACCATCATGATATCACTCTATATCAAATGGATGTGAAAAGTGCATTCCTCAATGGTAAGCTTGAGGAAGAAGTATATGTTGCTCAACCCCCATGTTTTGAAGATCCAAAGCATCCTGACAAAGTCTTCAGACTCAATAAGGCCCTCTATGGCCTCAAGCAGGCCCCACGGGCGTGGTATAATACTTTTAAGGAATTCCTTATGAAGAAAGGCTTCAAACCCGGTTCACTCGACCCTACTCTTTTCACTAAATCTTAGGATGGTGAATTGTTTGTGTGCCAAATATATGTTGATGATATTATCTTTGGCTGTACTGACCAACATTATAGTGATGAATTTGCCTATATGATGAGTGAAGAATATCAAATGTCTATGATGGGAGAATTGAAATTCTTCTTAGGTCTTCAAATTCATCAACAACGCAATGGCATATTCATATCTCAGGAGAAATACCTCAAGGATGTACTGAGGAAATTCGACATGCAGATTGCAAAGGCATCAAAATTCCTATGCCCACAAATGGCCATCTGTGCACTGATGAAAATGGTATCGACTTCAATCATAAGGTATACCGCTCCATGATTGGTTCTTTATTGTACTTATGTGCATCTAGGTCAGATATTATGCTTAGTGTTTGCATGTGTGCCTGATTTCAAGCTACACTGAAGGAATCACACCATAAGGTTGTGAAGCATATTCTTCGATATCTAGCTCACACACCAACACTTGGATTATGGTACCCCAAGGGCTCGGCTTTTGATCTCATTGGATATTCTGACTCTGACTATGCTGGTGATCGTGTGGACCGCAAGTCAACATCTGGTACATGTCATTTCCTCGGACGATCTTTGGTCTGTTGGTCCTCGAAGAAACAGAACTGCATATCACTATCTACTGCTGAAGCTGAGTACATTACCGCTGGTTCTTGCTGTGCTCAATTGCTATGGATGAAACAAACTCTCAAGGACTACGACGTCAACATGAAGAATTTGCCTCTCTTCTGTGACAATGAGAGTTCCATCAAGATTGCTCACAACCCAGTTCAGCACTCGAAGACAAAGCACATTCAGATTCGTCATCATTTTCTTCGTGATCACGTGTTGAAGAGCGATATTCCTATTGAGCATGTGAAGACTGAAGAACAGCTAGCCGATATCTTCACAAAGCCCTTGAATGAGAAGAGATTTAGCAAGTTGCGGTGTGAGCTAAATATCTTAGAATCTTCAAATGTTCTTTGAAAAGGACACTCATCCTAACACTTATGCAAAATTGATGACTTAGATGTGCAACACATGAAGAAACGTTTTTCTTCAATCAATGAAGAATAACACTCTAAGTGTGAAGAAATTAACGAAAAATTTGATTCTCAGAACCCTACGACAATTGTACGCGGTGTCTGAAATCATAATTCTTGTACGGTGGGTCATGCCACCACCAAAAGTTGAAATTCCTCAGTTGTTCAAATTCTTCAACTTTGCATTGTCTTCACTGTTTTCGTCGTTTTTCTTCATTGGCTATATATATATATATATATATATATATATATATATATATATATATAGGGAAAAGCAAACCTATGCAACAATCTTGTGGAGGTAGCAATCATAGCCACATGTTGAGCTTGGGATCTGGTCCAAAACTTTGCCATCTTTGAATTTCTCACATTTCAGTTGGCTGAATCTTATTTCCTCTTATAGATGGTTTTGGACCACGAGCGCATGTGCCTATGCACTAGGCCCAGCCCATAGCCTGCCAACCCTGCGACATTGCCAGTCATCGGCCCACGCGTGAAACAGTTCCAAGCCCATGAAAGGTTCCTATATGCGCATGGTGCTCAGCTTGTGAAAGGTTCATTATTTTTTTCGCCTTCCTTTTTTAATTAGTTTTGCACCCCCTGTCCGACACCCTCACTCATTTTATTATTGTTGGGCTGCTTGGAACCCGTCCAAATGGGCACATAGCATGGGAACGTCAACATTATGGCCGTTAAGAGTAAAACGAATAGTTGAGAAGCCCAATGCACCGGCCGATTTGTGTAGCAAGGTGAGTACTATGCAAGGTTTCTGTGTCAGGAAGAAGAAAGAAAACTTGGCATGTGTACCATGGTAGTGAAGCACGAGTTTTAAAAGGTTGCCGTATGGATGAGCATAGCATGTTTTAAAACATTTACGAATAAGGGTTTGCTATCAACAATATTTACAGAATTTACACACTCATTCCTGTTTGGTACACAAGGTGTAAGGTTTGAAAACTAGACACTTTTTTTGTTACTATCATCACAATTTTATGATATAGGCCAACATCACACATAATTCCGTCGTTACCAATAGCACAGGTTATGTCTGATACTTCTTTTAGGTCTTCTACTAGACTTAAGAACACGTTTGTCTACTGCTTTATTAAAACTTGTGTCAGCAAAGAGTCTTTTATTTTGCTCCAAACTTACATTTGAACGTACCAACAAGCATTGACTGATAGTAATTCATAGCAGATTTTAAAAGCATGCCCTGGTAAAACATTCTACTATTCTGCATGCATGCGGACACAGTAAAAAAAGCCGCAAGCACGGCGACGTTTTTGTCTGCACACAGGCAGACGGACATGGTAGCATCCCAAGGTCCCCCAGTCCATGCGTGTACACTCGTTGCATGCTAGCCTCCGTCGGTGCGACCAGCAGCACACTTCGTGCGGCCAACCACAAATGTATGTGTGTGTACGTTTGCTAGCTTCCAATGGATATAAAATAAGTCCGACACCATGCATGCACCTGTGTTTGCCAGTTTTATGAAAGTGATGGGTCAACTTACTATATTTACTAACACGTCATTTATACTTCCTTGGGGCAGTCACATGACGAAGCTGTCTGTCCGGATGGTCCCCCGCTGGCCGCACCCTAGGCTATACCCTGTAGAGCCAAAGCGTGAATGCACGGATATAGCAAGGTCAACTCACACTTTTTCTGTTCTGGAGGGTAGCGTGCAGCCTTTCCTAGCCATGTTTTGGTCCGTCGTTTAACTAGTGTCGTAGAGCACCGTGCACCGTGAGGCAGAATCGTTTCTCTCGCCCCCCAGTGCTTGCACCACAACCCACCGCTTTGAGGACTCCATGTCCCAAGTTCTTAGCCTAAGCTATCTGCTAGAAGAGGTTGTTGATAGGGTAGACAGTCCAAGGCCAACTCCAACGCACGGCCCCCATCAGGTCCGAGTGTGTCCGTTTTGGTCCTAAACGGACAGACGGAATGACCCAACACGCAACCGCATTCGCAAATAATGTTCGTTTCTGGTCCGTCTCGGTCCATCTTTGACGCAAGTTTGATCTGGCTTTGCGGTCAAACGGACACCCAACAGACGCGCATGTGTCCTCTCGCCGTATGCCTCGGGTCCGTGTGTCGGCCGCCCAACTACCTCCCACCATCCCCCATTTAATCCACGTGCATGGACGGGCCTGCCGGTCAGCCACCCAACCGCCCCCGGCCGTGTCCTTTTTTATGGCGAAGCCGTGGACTGGGCAATCCACTTCCACTTCCGACAGCTTCCCCACACCATTGCTCCGTCGGTGCCTGACACCAAACCCTAGCCGCGCTTCCCACCTCGGCCACCGCCGGCCATCACGATGGGCTTTTGGAAGTGGGTGCCGGGCAAGAAGGCCAAGCAAGACCATGAGGCAGGCTCGTCATCCACCTCACCAGGAAGCGCGACCACCTACTCCACCTCACTGACGGCATTCTCCATCTCCCACCTGCAGCTCCGCCCCGCTTCCGGTCGTACGTTAAGGTGGAGGTATGCCGATGGTACTGGCAGACCTGCACCCCGTTGTCGTGGTCTGTTGCCCAGCCCGCCCCGCGAGCCGCGTGTGCGTGCGCCGAGCCCACCCAGAGTGCGCGACTGGACTCGTGTGCGCGGCATCATGCTGACGCCCTCTCCCTCCCCATCACCACTGCCACCGCCAGTTTCCACCATGATGGCCGAGGAGGCGGAGCTGCTGGTGCGGGCCGTCATGGAGGACTCCGTGAGGGAGTACAAGCGGAGCCAGGAGGCGCAGTGGATGGGTATGGAAGAGATGCTGGCACTCACGGCCGCTGGGGACGTCTACGTGCCGGAACAGGACGTCAAGGAGGTGAAGGAGGAGGCCATGGAGGACCGTCCTCCCACCCCGATGTGGAATGGTGGGATGTACGAGTTGTCATGGTCGTGGACAACCACGGTGCCATGCATCCTGCCGTTGTCGCTGTCACCAGCACCGCGGGTGGCGCGGGCGCCATGGTCACCACCACCGCCGCATCCACCATGCTCAACCTATAGAGGACACCGGGCCATTTTGGGGGATGCCATGACATTTTTGGGGCCGCCGTCCCACCTCTGGACGCTGCCTACCTACATCGACCTGACCAAGGATGACGATGGCGAGGACGGTGGCGCCTGAAGACGGCGATGGCATCGGCGGCGCGGACGAGCGGCAGATCTACCCTTTTATTTTTTTATTTAAACTTAAGTACTATGTGCGGGCCGTGACGAAGACGTGGACTGTTTAATTAATTTGATGTTTTTAGCTATTTTTCAATGCCTTTTATGTTTTTTTAAACTTGCAATGCCTATTTTGGTAGTTTTTTGTCCAACACGGACAATGTTTGGGTTGCGGCCGCGCATTGGGTGCATAGGCCGGCGGGTGACCCAAACCGGACATGAGTGTTCATTTTTCTGACCCAAACGGATGAAATCCAGACGAAACGAACGTCCGTTCGTGGTCGTGCGTTGGAGTTGGTCACGTCCATCAATTTATTTGAGAATTTTATGAGTTCCATAAGTATACGTTTGATCCAGATTACTAAAAATTGTTCTGTTTTTGACAAATTCTGTTTTTGACGTGTTGTTTGCTTATTTTGATGAACCTATGACTACTATCGGAGGGTATGAACCATAAATAAGTTCGAATACAGTAGATATTACACCAATATGAATTTAGAATGAGTTCACAACAGTACCTAAGTGGTGATTTATTTTCTTATACTAACGGAGCTTATGAGTTTTCTGTTAAGTTTTGTGTTGTGAAGTTTTCAAGTTTTGGATAAAGATTCGATGGACTACGGAATAAAGAGTGGAAAGAGCCTAAGCTTGGGGATGCTCAAGGCACCCCAAGGTAATATTCAAGGATAACCAAGAGACCCTGGAAGGCATCCCCTCTTTTGTCTTCGTTCATCGGTAACTTTACTTGGAGCTATATTTTTATTCATCACATGATATGTGTTTTGCTTGGAGCGTCATTTTATTTTATTTAGTTTTGCTTGCTGTTTGAATAAAGTACCAAGATCTGAAATTCTTAAATGTTAGAGAGTCTTCACATAGTTGCATAATTATTCAACTACTCATTGATCTTCACTTATATCTTTCGGAGTAGTTTGTCGTTACTCTAGTGCTTCACTTATATCCTTTTAGAGCACGGTAGTGGTTTTATTTTATAGAAATAATTGATATCTCATGCTTCACTTATATTATTTTGAGAGTCCTTTAGAACAGCATGGTAGTTTGCTTTGGTTATGAAACTAGTGCTAATATGATGGGCATCCAAGATGGATATAATAAAAACTTTCATATAGAGTGCATTGAATATTAAGAGAAGTTTGATACTTGATGATTGTTTTGAGATATGGAGATAGTGATATCAAAGTTGTGCTAGTTGAGTAGTTGTGAATTTAAGAAATACTTGTGTTGAAGTTTGCAAGTCCTGTAGCATGCACGTATGGTAAACGTTGTGTAACAAATTTGAAACATGAGGTGTTATTTGATTGTCTTCTTTATGAGTGGCGGTCGGGGACGAGCGATGGTTTTTTCCTACCAATCTATCCCCCTAGGAGCATGCGCGTAATACTTGGTTTTTAATGACTTGTAGATTTTTGCAATAAGTATGTGAGTTCTTTATGACTAATGTTGAGTCCATGGATTATACGCACTCTTACCCTTCCATCATTGCTAGCCTCTTCGGTACCGTGCATTTGCCTTTCTCACATTGGGAGTTGGTATAAACTTCGCCGGTGCATCCAAACCCCGTGATATGATACGCTCTTTCACACATAAACCTCCTTATATCTTCCTCAAAACAGCCACCATACCTACCTATTATGTTATTTCCATAGCCATTCCGAGATATATTGCCATGCAACTTTCCACCGTTCCATTTATTATGACACGCATCATCATTGTCATATTGCTTTGCATGATCATGTAGTTGACATCGTATTTCTGGCAAAGCCACTGTTCATAATTTTTCATACATGTCACACTTGATTCATCGCAATCCCGGTACACCGCCGGAGGCATTCATATAGAGTCATATCTTGTTCTAAGTATCGAGTTGTAATTCTTGAGTTGTAAGTAAATAAAAGTGTGATGATCATCATTATTAGAGTATTGTCCCAGTGAGGAAAGGATGATGGAGACTATGATTCCCCCACAAGTCGGAATGAGATTTCGGACGGAAAAAAGGAGAAAGTCCAAAAAAAGAAAAAAAAGAGAAGGCCAAAAAAAACAAACAAATAAATATGAGAGAAAAAGAGAGAAGGGACAATGTTACTATCCTTTTAACACATTTGTGCTTCAAAGTAGCACCAAGATCTTTATGATAGAGAGTCTCTTATGATGTCACTTTCATATACTAGTGGAAAATTTTCATTATAGAACTTGGCTTGTATATTCCAACAATGGGCCTCCTCAAGTACCCTAGGTCTTCATGAGCAAGCAAGTTGGATGCACACCCACTTAGTTATTTTGTTCCGCTTTCATATATTTATAGCTCTAGTGCATCCATTGCAGGCAATCCCTACTCCTTGCATTGACATCAATTGATGGGCATCTCCCTAGCCTATTGATTAGCCGCGTTGATGTGAGACTTCCTCCTTTTTTGTCTTCTCTACATAACCCCCTCATTATATTCTATTCCACCCACAGTGCTATATCCATGGCTCACGCTCATGTATTGCGTGAAAGTTGAAAAAAGTTTGAGATTACTAAAGTATTAAACAATTGTTTGGCTTGTCATCGGGGTTGTGCATGATGAGAGCATTCTTGTGTGACGAAAATATAGCATGACCAAACTATATGATTTTGTAGGGATGAACTTTCTTTGGCCATGTTATTTTGAGAAGACATGATTGCTTAGTTAGTATGCTTGAAGTATTATTATTTTTATGTCAATATTAAACTTTTGTCCTGAATCTTATGGATCTGAATATTCTTGCCACAATAAAGAGAACTACATGGATAAATATGTTAGGTAGCATTCCACATCAAAAATTCTGTTTTTATCATTTACCTACTCAAGGACGAGCAGGAATTAAGCTTGAGGATGCTGCTACGTCTCCAACGCATCTATAATTTTTGATTGTTCCATGCTACTATATTATCAACCTTGGATGTTTTATATGCATTTATATGCTATTTATATGATTTTTGGGACTAACCTATTAACCTAGAGCCCAATACCAGTTTCTGTTTTTTTCCTTATTTTAGAGTATCGCAGAAAAGGAAAATCAAACAGAGTCCAATTGACCTGAAACTTCACGGAACTTATTTTTGGACCAGAAAAAGCCCACGGAGTATCGGAGTTGAACCAAGAGAGTCTCGGGCTGCCCACGAGGGTGGGGGGCGTGCCCACCCCCCTAGGCGCGCCCCCCTGCCTCGTGGACAGCCCGGAGGTCCACCGACGTACTTCTTCCTCCCATATATACCCATATACCCTAAAAACTTCGGGAGCACAATAGATCGGGAGTTCCACTGCCAGAAGCCTTCGTAGCCACCGAAAACCAATATAGACCCGTTCCGGCACCCTGTCGGAGGGGGAATCCTTCTTCGGTGGCTATCTTCATCATCCCGGCGCTCTCCATGACGAGGAGGGAGTAGTTCTCCCTCGGGGCTGAGGGTATGTACCAGTAGCTATGTGTTTGATCTCTCTCTCTCTCTCTCTCTCTCTCGTGTTCTTGAGGTAGTATGATCTTGATGTATCGCGAGCTTTGTTATTATAGTTGGATCTTATGATGTTTCTCCCCCTCCTACTCTCTTGTAATGAATTGAGTTTTGCCTTTGAAGTTATCTTATCGGATTGAGTCTTTAAGGATTTGAGAACACTTGATGTATGTCTTGCGTGGGATACCCGTGGTGACAATGGGGTATTCTATTGATCCACTTCATGTATGTTTTGGTGATCAACTTGTGGGTTCCACCCATGAACCTATGCATAGGGGTTGGCACAAGTTTTCGTCTTGACTCTCCGGTAGAAACTTTAGGGCACTCTTTGAAGTACTTTGTGTTGGTTTGAATAGATGAATCTGAGATTGTGTGGTGCATATCGTATAATCATAACCACAGATACTTGAGGTGACATTGGAGTATCTAGGTGACATTAGGGTTTTGGTTGATTTGTGTCTTAAGATGTTATTCTAATACGAACTCTATGATAGATTGAACGGAAAGAATAGCTTCATGTTATTTTACTACGGACTCTTGAATAGATCAATCAGAAAAAATAACTTTGAGGTGGTTTCGTACCCTACCATAATCTCTTCGTTTGTTCTCCGCTATTTGTGACTTTGGAGTGACTCTTTGTTGCATGTTGAGGGATAGTTATGTGATCCAATTATGTTATTATTATTGAGAGAACTTGCACCAGTGAAAGTATGAACCCTAAGCCTTGTTTTCTAGCATTACAATACCGTTTGTGCTCACTTTTATCATTAGTTACCTTGCTGTTTTTATATTTTCAGATTACAAAAACCTTTATCTACCATCCATATACCACTTGTATCACCATCTCTTCGCCGAACTAGTGCACCTATACAATTTACCATTGTATTGGGTGTGTTGGGGACACAAGAAAATCTTTGTTATTTGGTTGCAGGGTTGCTTGAGATAGACCATCTTCATCCTACGCCTCCTACGGATTGATAAACCTTAGGTCATCCACTTGAGGGAAATTTGCTACTGTGCTACAAACCTCTGCACTTGCAGGCCCAACAACGTCTACAAGAAGTTGTGTAGTAGACATCATTCATAACCTCTTGTTAGTTCGTGGCATAACAATTCCGTGGAGAAGAGGATGGAGCACTTGGACGGATTAATAAATTGTCTCGTTGCTGCCGCATAAGTGTTCAAAACACCTTCGCAATGATTTCTTGTGCAAGTGTTGCGGTGATGCTATATATAGTTGTCTACATCTCTCTCCCTCTCAAGTCTTTGAACATCTAGTTTAACACGCATGCATCCTGAGAAACTTATGGAGAAGGTTCCCTGTGCATTGAATGGTGCCGACAATACAAAATGAAGGTTCTTCTGCAACAACCACCTTATGGAGAAGCTTCTCGTGCGCACAAAAAAGTTGCCCTTCAGTTGGTATGCATGGTTCCGACAATGTAAAACGGAGGTTCTTCTGCAAACGTTGCTGTGATGTTAGCTAATTGTGGCTCCCTCCCTCTTTAGTCCTTTAATTAACATCTGATTTAACACACATGCATCGTAAGAAACTTATGGAGAAGGTTCCCCCATCCACAAATGGTGCCGACAATACAAAAGAGAGGTTCTTGTGCAACAACCACATTATAGAGAAGGTTCTCATGCACACACATAAAGTTCCTCTCCGGTTGGTATGCATAGTTCCGACAATGCAAAATAGAGGTTCTTGTGTAAGGGTTGCGGTGATGGTAGATAATTGTTGCTCTCTCCCTATTTAGTTTTTTAACATCCGATTTAACATGCATGAATCGTAAGAAACTTATAGAGAAGGTTTCTCCATCCACAAATGATGCCGACAATACAAAATGGAACTTCTTGTGCAACAACCACCTTATAGAGTAGGTTCTCATGCACACACAAAAAGTTTCCCTCCGGTTGGTATGCATGGTTCCAACAATGTAAAATATAAGTTCTTGTGTAAGTGTTGCGGTGATGCTCTATCTAGCTAACTGTTGCCCTCCCTCTTTAGTCCTTTAACATCTGATGTAATGCACACACATCTTAAAATTTACACCAAGAGCCAGAAAATGGACACCCGAATCAACCTAGATTTCCTTTTCTCTTGGGAATAATATGCTTGAATGAACAGTGTAAGTGAAATATGAAGTTATATAATGACATGAGAACCTTGATTTTCCAGTGTCCAAACCTTGTGCAACCCTATGAGTGCACACTTGTTATTGGAGCAGGCACCTTTTATACCTTGAACTTCTATCTCTCTTTATCTCATCCATTTGTGTGTGTGTGTGTGTGTGTGTGTGTGTGTGTGTGTCTTGTACTTGTTTTTGCATATAAAAACAACACGAATATGTCTCCCTCTACTAGTTAATCCATGGGCCAAAAATCGTTTACTCTATTGGTGCTACTCTCAAAAACCACCTATCATCTTTTTTTACAGTTACACCATCTAGCCTCTGTGTTACTCAATTTTTGACTTTTTGAAAGAAAAATATACCCAATGGGTCTCGGGGCACAATGTACCCAATTTAAAAAAAAGAATTTAGAAATTGTAAAAAAGTCAATAATTCCATAATTTTTTTGAAAATAGACTTGATCTAACGTTATACTCGTATAAAAACTTTCACAGAAGGAATAACTTTCATCGACTTTAGGTACAAAAACACAAACTAACAAGTACAAAAGGTGTGAATAGTAACATTTATATAGTGTCGATTTTGTTTTTCACCCAGAATACCATGGAAGTCATTTTATCAAGATCATTATCACTAGTATCTTTTACACTGCATGCCCTGTAATTAATCCACCGTGCTATCTGTATTGTTCTCCAAACACAGGAAATTATCCATGTCATAATTTCATGTGTATTTTTGGGGAGATGTGGCAGAAAGGATCTTGCAGCATATCCCTTATTGCATACGCACAAGTCAAAGGCTCCTACGCATCACAGACCAGCTCTGGCCGTGCTCGTCTTTCCATTTCACGCACAAGCTCAAAGCCTACAGGTTTCATGTAGCTCCTCTCCTTTTTAGTACGTTCCTGCGCATTATCTTTCAAAACCAATCATGAATCCATTGATTGTTAGTGTGTTTATAACCCGAGTAAATACTCAGTGAGGTGTGATAATATTTGTTACTAGGAATAAAAAAATATAGACTCTTGTCGTCTATGCTTTTGCTCTAATCGGTCTAGTGCCAGGTGATGGTTACATTTTTTTTTTTGAAATGTGATGTGTACGTACTTGAACATGCATGGATGGATCAATTTTTAAACGGGCCAATCAAGGGCCAGTGCATGGATCATATGTGTTGTGCATGTGTATGTCTCATCTGTTAGTCAATCATCGTGTCCAAAGGCCTCCAGTTTGCTCCAAAGAGAGTATGTTCTGAGCACTGGTCGTTTGGAAAGACCATCTGATTTCTTAATGACCATGTCTGAAAAAACATCTTCAACCTTAACAACACTCATGAAAATGCTTCCCTTTGAATTACTTCCACGGCCATCTCCCATAACTCCCACTGAAGCTACTAAGCGAGTGTGATTAGTACTGATAAAGAGCGACAACTATATATAGAAGACGACACGTGACTTGTCGACAGTGGAGCCGAGGCCGGCAGCTGCGTCGGGTTTCGGCGTGTCATCCATGGCGAGCAGGTGTGAGAGTTTTGGGAAAGGGAGGAAAATGAGGATGGATGTGCCACCGACCGACGGCCATGCGGAGGACAAGAGCGGGCGTCGCCCGCGTTCACGCTGAACAAACCCGGCCCAAACTTGGGCACGAAATAGGTCACAGACGTCCATTTCAGTCGACGCATTGGGCCGACATTTTTGTCTGTTTTTACCCAAACAGATACTCGCACACAGTTTGCATTGACGTGTTGGAGTTGCTATAAGAACCGCCACGGTTCCTGCCTCAGCCTTGCATGAGACGCGTTAGCGCATGCAACTATATGGATGCTGAAGACTGAAGACACCAGATCCACCACACTCGCACATCTTTGCTCTGACCCATGAATTCAAATACTTGTTAAAAAACGAGGTATAAAGAGTTAAGGTGCATTGCCTGAATGTAATTTTTTTTGTTTAATATAATGTGTTTGGTAAAAAAAACCTGGACACATGCGTCAAGTGTGGCCTACCATTGAGAAATAGTAGAGACTTGTGACCACCTGTGTACCGAATGTCAAACTGAACTGCATGTGACCTACTTCGTGGAGTACTAGGATCGTAGGTTGTCTGGGTATTTTGTCAGCTCTCCTTCCCATGTTTCTCTGTAGCCACGGGCGCGTCCAACTGCCCCCGGGTCGTCCGCCTGGGCGACACGGGCGGCTAGCGATCCACTTTTTCAGGCGGCTCTCTTCTCGTGCGTCTTCCCTCGCCGCCGGGCTTGCCCGCGCGGCTGACGGCGGTGGCGGGGCTCCGTTCCTGCTGCTGATTGACGGTTTTTAGCGATGTACACGCAGGCGAATTGACCCAATAATGGCTGGTATGATGCAGCGACGGTAGTGGTTCATGGCTGAGCACGGGCACCAACGCGTCTTCCCAATCCTTGATGGCGTTGTTTGCAGCAGGCGCACAAGCCACGAAGGAAAGGGAGGGGAGCCGGCACCGCCAGGCTGCCACCATGTCCCCCGATCTGGAGTGCCTGGTCATCGAGCCGGGGCTAGCACTGCTTCCAGAGGCTCCCTTCAGTGTCGGGGTTTGGTAGCGATGCAGCAGTTGCTGCGGCCATCGCCCGCGCCGTGACGGGGATGTGGCGATGCCTATGTAGCAGATGTCGGGATGATCGCACCTGATCTAGCCCGTGCTGCTGGGCATTATCAGTTGGGCTTGGCTAGCTGTCATTGCCACCATGGACGCGGCACCTGCTGGACAATGGTCGCCGGAAGGGCTCGGACCTTCAAATCCAGCAAGATTCGCGATCTGCATCGCTAACAGCGATGCATAACCGCGGCCATGTCCTCCACGCAGGAGTAATCTGCTTCCACATGCGACGATGATGGGAGTGGCGGCATATGGTGATGTTGTCTCATGCAGATCGGTCATTAGTTGTCACTTGTGAGGACAGTGCAGGTGCGCCAGATCGTCTCAACCTCAGGATTTGGGCGGTGCATGTGACCATCCTTCCTCGTCTAAGTATGCTTATTGTTGTGCTGCTGGGATTGTGGAATGTGGAGGAGATAATTTAAGATGACTTCAGTTGGGTGGTGCTTCTCGAGCACCCGGTCTCGAGATCCAGGGTGAAAACCCTAAGTCTGACCTTAGTTGGTTATACCTGGCAATGACGATGTTTTTGCATCGTTACCTTGTTGAAGGCATTGCTTGGAGTTTGCTCGGACTTGATCATCAGGGTGAAAACCCATGATCTGGCCTTTGGTGATGGATCCGGTGACGACGACGCTTATGTGTCTTTTCCTTCTTGAAGGCGTTGCTTTTGGAGAACCCTTCTTGTAGTCCTTATGTTGTCAAAGAAAAGGATGGTGTCGTGGTCGTTGTTTTATATCGTTGATCGCTGTTTTGATCACTTCAGAATTTTTCTTTTTCTTTCTTCACCTAGGCAAGGCTTCGGTCTTATATGACTTTGCTTTTTACCAACGTGATTCTTATGTTTGTGCGCAGTGTTGGCTGTGTGCATCTTAATTATGCAGAGGCCGGGTGTGTGCTCATTGTGTTTGTATCACTCAATGCTATATTATGAGTAAATAAAAAACGCCCTTTATAAAAAAAAACGTTTCTTTGTAGCTAAGCACGCATTATCTCCACATTTCTCTATAACTAACCACGAAGTAGAAATAGATGTACATGCAGTTAGGGTCCATATGCCGCCGTTGGCTATAATCGCCATTCCTGCATGTGTTTAAAAGGAAGCTTATATCTAGACGTGTAGAAAGAGAGTAAGCCATCAAGGTGCACAACAAAGATAATATTTACTTGGCCTGGTGCATCGGGAGGCACCTGCAGCCAGCTCCAAACCCTCCATTTTAATGCCTGTGAAGGGAACAATTAGATGGAGTGTTACAATCTCACTAATAACTCTCGTTAGTTTTCAAACTCATTTCCTTATTAAAAATGCCAGACGCTCTACGCATGTGCATCAAAGGCCCTGTTTGGATACTCTAACTCAGTTAGAGGTTAGAGTTAGATTCTAACCCTGAACTAACCCTAAACTAACTCTAGCCAAAAAAGTGTTTGGATGGCAGGGTTAGATAGAGCGTGGATACGGCTAGGCGCCTTCACAGGCAGTGCGAGAGGGAGAGAGGGAGAGAATGAGAAGCTTCGAGAAAGTGAGGAGGGATCTGATGCGGGGAGAGCGAGAGAAAAATGTGTTTTCTTATGGTCCCGAAAAGAACTAACCCAAATAAGCATCTCTTGAACGAGTTAGATTTTTTGAATGGGTTAGATGCATCTAACCCAAACTAACTCTTCTATTTGGATATTTTGAGATTAGTTGAGTCCAAACTACCAAACTAACTCTAACCCCTGAATCCAAACAGAACCAAAGGCCAAACTTCCTGGAATCCTGGGATCAAAAGTTGGCTGGTGTATACGGGCAGCTCTCCTTTCCACCTTCGAAGCGGTATATGAGTGGGCCCGAGCAACTATAGTCAAAACGACTCTGACCGAGAAGGTCCCGCAGCTGAACAGGGAGAGGTGAACGGCACGAGGAAGTTTGAGAATCTATAGTCCTTTGATAGAGCAATGAAAGACGGCAAGATGCGTTTCCATTTCCCAGTGTGTCATTTTTTTTCTTTTTCTTTTTTTCGAGAAAGGAGGTTGAAACTGTGGCCTTTGCATCGGTAGATGCATACAACCATATTTATTAATTATTATCCGACAAATGTCTGATAAGAACATACATCAAACAATCTCACACCTATAAACTTGATAATGTGGAATGGAAAAAACAGGAAACATAACCCCATGCCCGCGTCATCGCTCCCGCGGTGGCTCGAGCAAAAACCTAGCCCGCCACTGCCGCCGCCGCTCCATCCATCTCCTCCCCCCTCGCCGCCACTGGAGGAGGCCGCCGGGCTAAGCCGGCGCGGCGGACGGCGGCAGGGAGTTTCTCGCATTCCCGTGCATGCATCTGGTGAGGGAGGCTCCGGTCCTCGTCCTACTCCCCGATGGCAGGGGACTCCCCTGGCCCGGCTCGGCGGCGCGCCCCGGCTGCATCATCCGGCCTCTCCAGCCACGCTCGGTTGTGGCAAGGGGTAGGCCACCTGGCTTCCTGGTGGGTGTTGCACGCCCAGCGGCGCATCGGCGCGCCAGCGGCTGGTCCGTTGCGGGGCAGGTGCGAGTGACCGTCGGATCCGGTCGGGCTCGCCGGATCTGGCCTGCTGGCTTTGGTCAGCGATTAGGTGGTTTGTGGTGGTCCTCTGGTGCTGCTGGCGTGGTGGGGTTGGTGGTGGTGTGCAGGCTAGTGGAGTTGCGATGCGTGGAGTTGTAATGTTCGGCGGTGCTCCGAGCGGCTTTGGCCAGCCGATGGCGTCAGTGTTCGTGGGCGTCGTGTTACCTCCCTGGAGGCATCGCCGTGGAGTGCACTCCCTTGCACATCCTCAGATCCAGCTCTTCGGTTGAAAGCCTAAGGTCCAGACGGGTCGGGCGACGCGTCGGCATTGACGCTTCCCTCTTTGGGGCATGCCTCGAAGAGCATTGGTTCCCGTTCGTGCTCTCCATGTGCTAGACGCTCACAACAGTGTGGTAGGTAGGTGCCCGGCCGGCAGTGTGGCAATGCGGTGTCCAGTTTGGCAATGATGATGATGGCTAGCGGTGTAGGGTCGCGCAGTGCTTTGGTTGTCGGTTCTTACCCGGCGTGCTTGACAGGTCTCTTCTGGGTCTCTCCGATCCGTCGTGGAGTCGGAGCTACCCGGGAGGTGCCTAGGCGGTGATGATGACAAGTGGCTGGTGGTCTTCGAGCAGGTGTTAGTTGGCGCCAACTCCGCCCATCTCTCTTGTGTTTTGGTGGTCTTCTTAGTCGGAGTTGTCTGGCACCTGTATCGGTGGCCGACTGTTGGCATGGGCTAGCATGGGTTCCGGCGTTTGCGGCAACAAGGACTTCGTTGGTGAAAGTCGGAGTTGTTGGCTCGGTTGAGGAGTGACGACCTTGACTTTGTGTTTCTTCTATGCAGCATAGTTGTATCTTCGTGTAGGTGGCCAGGTCGTCCGGTGTTGCCATATGTGGGCTGTTATGACAGATTCAACCCGGTTTTTCGTTAATTAACCGGACAACCCTCTTCGTGTCCGCGCCAACGCAAATGATGCCCAAATTTGGGTCGGAAATGTGTCGGCAGGCGAACAAAAAACGGACGCGCTCCCGTTTGGGTCGACGCGTTGGGCCGATTTTTATGTCCATTTTGATCCAAATGGACACACACGGACGAAATGAGTCAGCGCGTTGGAGTTGCTTTAACTATATTTTACATGCTTGTCTCTCATGTAGAAGCGCCATGAACATGCAATACTTTTTTATTGGATGAGAGTTTAATAAAATTGGCTAGTTAAACATTAAGACACACATGTGTTTGCTCAATGGACAGTGTGACGTGGTCCTTCAATTGCAGGTTATGACGAGTAAAAGTAGAAAGTAGTGCCAGCGTACCAAAATGGTAATCTTACAAGTAGCAGACTGGAACTCTAAAGATGACAGTGCACCTTTAGCCAATATGAAATAATGGTCCTGCAGCGTCTTGTTCGTATATGGCTGTCCTTGTCTTGGCAGTGCTGCGTAGCACATCACACCTTTCTAGTACATCTGTGGCCCTGTAAACAACTCCATTTTCGGGCTAGTTTTGAATAAATTGAAGCATCCTGATGTGGTGATATATATCAGTGGTGTGATGATTAGACTTGCTAGGCTGGAGCATCCTGATGTGGTTCTAGATCAATGATGTAATGGTTAGTTCATTGCCCTATAAACAACCCCATTTTCATAATGAAAATGGGGGCCATGTGGCCCCTTCGATAAAAAAACATTTGTGGCAAAAGCAGTGCACTGGTTCTCTTGTTTTCTTTTTAGTACGCACGGTTGTGCATGAATAGTGGACCATAGCGCTATCACTGGCTTGCATGTGTATCTTGTAAGGCTAATCTATTCATGGAGATAGTTGAATAATTTAGATGTAAATTATAGAATTACAGTGAATAAAACGAGAAAGAAAGAGTAGAAAATTTGCATCTTGCTCGCAACACAAAACCACCGTCTCCATTATCGCATGCTCGTTTTCTTCCCTGTCTTTCTTGCGTCGTCTGGATCTGACATGCACTATATTAGTGTTTCATGTGCCTCCTTGTTAAGTCCATCAGCCACATTTGCGGTGAGATTTGCCTAGATGGAACCGAACGATGTTTAGTGCGACACATATTGGAGAACACTTGTAACAAGAAAGTCTTCAAGCGTGCCCTGATTTCATGGAATAGATCAGCTAGAACCTAACATGTCAGTATATGCTAGCGTTGATGTACAACCTATAGGCACTAGTTGAACTTAGAGCATCTCCAGTCGTTCGGCCCCCCAAGGGCACGAAAAAGCGCTGCTTGGGGGCGAGCCGGCATTTTTTTCGGCGTGGGGGCGAGCACGTTCCCAGCCGCCGCCCCTAGGTCGCCCCCAGACGCCCCCACAGTTCGTCCAAATTTTAACAAACACGTCCAAATTTGAACAAACACGGTCAAATTTCGGCGAAATTTAGCCGTTTTTTACACGAATAAAAGGGACAAAAAAAACCTAAACTACGGCCGATGCTTCTCCTCCTTGACACGGCCACTGCTCGACCCCTCGCCCCGACGCGCTGCTTCACTCGAGCGGCGGGTCATTGCCGCCCTCGACGTGCGCGAGGATGCCGCTGAGCGTGTGGCCAGGGACGCCCCACCACAGGCGGCGGCCCTCGCTGTTGTTGCGGCCGCGCGGCATCGGCGCGTTGTTCGTGGAGACGAGCCGCTCCTCCTGCCGGCGTTCGAAGTACGCCGCCCACGTCGCGTGGTTGTCGGCGGCGTACTCCGGGAGCGCCTGCTCCGCGGCCGTCAGGGACGCCCGTGCACGCTCGAACTCGGCGTGGAAATAGGGCGTCTCGGGGACGGGCAGAGGGGGGACAGGGACCCTGCCGGCGCTGAGCCTCCACCACGACGGAATGCGTACGTCGGGCGGCGCGGGGTATTTGGACTCGTGGAGGAGGTTTGCCTCCCACTCATTCAGCGAGAGGCGGCCGAAACCCTTGGCCGCCGCC